>NC_043981.1:18502737-18627737 GCF_902150065.1 Myripristis murdjan
ACGCTTTTTTGTGTCAACATTGATTTTTCTTCCCCACACCCCTCCACCCCTTCACTCCCTCTCCCTTTAATAGAGGAGTGGAGTCTTCAAAGCCGCCCGTTTGCCCAAAGCAAGCTTGAAATTCTCGCCGTTCAAAGCGCCATCCGTCTTTCTAGTTACAATCCCCTGTCTCATCGGGTAAAGGCGAGGGAGAGACGAGGAGAACTTCTGAAGGTGCTCGCTTCACTCCACCGAAGGTAGCAACATGAAAACCCCCCATGTAGGTGTGTGAAGTTCTGATAGTTGTGTCCGACTTTCAATCGATGCGATCCCCCCCTCAAGCCTGGAACGTATGTGTTTGTGCACCGCCCAAAGACAAGGTATTTCCAGACCCCCGAAAATCAAAAGGTCTGCTCTTCACAGATTCGGCGCCAGACAACTTTTTTTTCCTCCCCAGCCGGTCGGGAGACAACGAACGAACGAACGAACGGCGTGGAGAAACTTCTGAAAAAGTGTTCGCAGGAAAGTCTTGGAGTTGCTGTTACATGCAGTCTTTCTGCTGTCTGCTCAATTACAAGTTGTTGTTTCTTTCTGTCTCCCCGGCTGTCGCCCTCTCTCTCTCTCTCTCTCTCTCTCTCTCTCTCTCTCTCTCTGTCTCGCTCTCCTCTCAGACTACACCGAGGTGTTAAAAAGGAACCGACGGGGGATCTGTGCTCCATTATGCAGGTCTGTTCCTGTGCTGTCTGTTGCCGCCTCTTCGCACCTCATATTGCATTTTTGCCCGTCGAGACACACACACACACACACACACACACATGCTCACACACACCATCTCTTTGACACACACGCACACACACACACATGCACGCAGAGGGAATTGAACTTTGGCTGCTTCTGTGTATCTTGTGGCAGGTGTAAGGCTAAGAGGTGCCTAACTTCTCCTCCGCCCCCTCAGGCCGTGCAGGCATGTCGAAAAGAGAAAACAAAAGAAGAAGAAGAAAAAGGGAAAGAAGTGGCTGTGTGATCCAGGCATCCATTACAGGCTGTGTGGGCGATGCTGCTGCTTGTTTTTTTTTTTTCACCGCGCCGCGCTCGGCGTCTGCGGATGGAGCCTGCCTCTCGATTTAAAGGTGCAACACGCAGAGTTTTGAACCGTCCGCCTGATATCGTCACGTTAATGAGATATAATGACCGGAAATCGGGGCTTTCGCTCCGTTTCCTCCGGAGGAACAGCACCCTCTCGCTGTTTTGTGCCGTAAAGCAACCGTGGACTGGTGATTTTTGTAAAAACTGAGGTCAAAAATATCCATAACAGTGCAGAAGGGGGCTAAAACCTTTCACTGAAACCAGACGAAGAGTAGCATTTGAGTAAATAAACTCTAAAACATAAACACTTTTTCCGTCGTTGCAAAATCCAAGATGGCAGCACTGACTTCTTTGTCAAAAAAATAGGGGAATTAAAGAACAGATTATGCAAAGTGTCACTACTTAACATCGCAGAAAGCTTGGGATTAATGCACCAATGACGTTTAAAGTAAACCTTTCTTTACGTACATTTTTAGAGCTGCAGTGAGTGATTTCTGACCGCCTGCTAAACCAAAAGAAAAGTGGAAAATGTGTTTTTTTGGGATGGAAATGAGGGCTACATGTGACTCCTGTTGGGTTAACTTGGAATATTTTGTCTCCGAGCTCCAATAATTTGAAAATGCGGGGAAGCTGCAGACTACGTGCAGACAAACACGTGCATCATTTCTGTTTGCAAAGGCCAAACAAACGCGCTGTTGTTTGGAAATCCGACATCGTGTTTCGTGTGCGCGCCATCCACGAGAACCCTTCTTCCTGTTGTTGCTGCTGCTTCTTGTTGTTTTGCACTTTAATATGATGCCTTTAGCCCATGAATGAGAACATATTCCCACTTTCACACATTCACATCCCGACCTAAGAACCCGGAACAGCAGAAACGCCCCAAAAACAGATGAGCCAGCTGTTGTAACGTCTCTCTGTCAGGTGAAGGTCCACCAGAGGAACTCTAAAACATGAACACAGGTCATCTCCATTTTCCATCGTTGCACAATCAAAGACGGCAGCACCGACTTCTTCATAAAAAAAATAGGGGAATTAAAGAGCAGATTAGGCAAAGTGCCACTGCTTAACATCGCAGAAAGCTCGGGATTAATGAAGAAGTCGATGCACTCATCTTGGATTTTGCTAAGTTTGGTGTCCGAATTTTTAGAGCTGCAGTGAGTGACGTCTGACCACGAGCGAAACCGAAAGACAAGTGGAAAAGGTGTTTTCTGGGAAGGAAATGAGGGCTACATTTGACTCCTGTTGGATTAACTTAAGCTGCAGACTAAATGCAAATAAACAACAAAACTAGATGCAAAAAAAAAAAAACAAAAAAAAAAACAACACGCGGTTGTTTTTAACCTTTGGAAACCCGTCGACGTGTTTCGAGAATCCTTTTGCTGCTTCTTGTTGTTTTGCACTTTAATACGACGCCTTTAGCAAACGAATGAGAAGATATTTCCGCCCACACCGAGGGCGTCCGCTGAGTAGGCGGTCCTTAAATGTGGCCTACACTGCAAAAACTCAAAATCTTACCAAGATTATTTGTCTTATTTCAAGTCAAAAATGTCTTATTCCTAGTCAAAATATCTCATTACACTTAAAATAAGACATGATCACCTCAGAAGTAACTTGTTTTTAGACAATTGTCTCTTGTTTCAAGTGAAAATTTGCTTGTTTCATTGGCAAAATTTGTTTCTTGTTTCTAGCTAATTTTCACTTATTTCAAGTGAATTTTCACTTTTTCCACTGGCAAATTTTGCCAATGAAACAAGCAAATTTTCACTTGTTTCAAGTGAATTTTCACTTGAAACAAGAAACAATTGTCTAAAAACAAGTTACTTCTGAGGTGATCATGTCTTATTTTAAGTGTAAAGAGATATTTTGACTAGAAATAAGACATTTTTGACTTGAAATAAGACAAATAATCTTGGTAAGATTTTGACTTTTTGCAGTGTAAGACACGTTCACGTGCGGCGTCCCGGTAGAGCGCGGCTCACGTATCGAGGCGGCGTCCCGACCGAAGAACCCAGAACAGCAGAAATGCCCCAAAAACAGACGAAGGGATGTGGCCGCTCCGCCTCCAGATGTGGTCCCAGTGTGCGAGCCAGGTGTTGTAAGGTCTCCCTGTAAGGTGAAGGTCCACCTGAGGAACCTGGGAGTCGCTCTCCCGGTTTTAAAGTCACACGGCGAGCGCTCCGCCCGTCCTCCCCGAGCCGCACGCCGAAGAAATGAAAGTCGACGTTGACCCTCCTGCACACATCCAAACCCACATGTACGGCTCCCCCCCTCCCCCCTCCCCGTCTGTATGAATAATACATGGCGCCCCCGCTACCTGTGTGTGTGTGTGTGTGTGTGTGTGTGTGTGTGTGTGTCGGGGTCGCGCAGGCAGGGCTCGAACACACGGAAACACACATCGAGTCGGCGCTGGCATGTTGTGCAGGAAAGCAGCCAGCAAGCTTGGCCTCCGAGGCCTGACCTGAGCGCACACACACACACACATACACACACACACACACACACACATGCACAGACACATGCAAACACACACACACTTAAATGCAAACACAAAACCACAAACATACACACATGCACATGCACAACTCTGTCCATGTAGTACAAGCTAACACGTAGATGCACGTGATGATACACACACACCAATACAGGCTTGTGCACAAACACACACAAACACACACAAATACACACATGCACACAAACACACTCTTGCAGACACACACAAATGCATTGCACACACACACACACACACACAGACTTGTAGAGACATACAAAAAGCGCAAACACACACATGCATATGCGAGCACATGCGTGTAACCACACTTGCGTACATGCACATATACACATACAGACACACACACACACACACACACACACACACACACACACATACTGGCAAACAAAACCCACACACATCCACTTTGTACCTTGGAGGCGAGGTTGGGGGTTGAAGTGAGCACTGCTGGCAGTAAGGTGAGCAGCTGTGCAGCGCCGTGGATGAAAGACGAGCATCAGGAGGCCAGCGCTCTGTGTGTGTGTGTGTGTGTGTGTGTGTGTGTGTGTGTGTGTGTGTGTGTGTGTGTGTGTGTGTGTAAGGGGAATGTAAGGGAAATGAATCTGTGTGTGTGTGTTTGCTTTTTACAGCATCTATTAGAGAGAAACAGTGTACTTTGCATTTTTGTGTCTTTTAGCGTATATGTGTGTGTGTGTGTGTGTGTGTGTGTGCGCACATGTGTGTGTGTGCAAGTATGCGTGCATATGCACATCTGCAGCATAAATGCATGTATTTCTGTCCTGTGTGTGTTGTGTGTGGTTTTTTTTTTAGTTTCATGCTTTTAGCAGAATCTTATGTCTGTTCATATTTGTTTTGCAGTGTGTGTGTGTGTGTGTGTGTGTATTTTATCCAGTAAATTTTGTCTATGTAAATTAGGCAGTTCTTCATCTGTGTGCCTGTTGTTTTTAGTGAAACTGTGCATGTTAAACAATTATAATTATTATTATAATGTTAAAAAAAAAAAAAAAAGCTTTCACTCAAACCTTTACACAATAAAACAGAAAATAGACAAAAAAAAAAAATTCCCAAAATAAAAGCCCAGGATATAAGCCCCGAAAAATCATAACATCATCAGCTGTTAAAATAAAATCTAAATAAAAACAAGTGGAGGCAGCAGATTAAGATCCGAGCATAAAATGAGGAGAAAGTCTGAAAAACTTAAAAATGACTCGATCAGGTTTTCACTGCAGGGTTTTAGAGCCTGTCTTTGAGAGAATATGTTTGTGTGTGTGTGTATGCATGGATGCACACACACACACACACACACACACACACACACACAGTGCATGCATGCCCGCAGCAGTTCGCTCCTTGCCTGCAACCTGAATCCTCGCGGAGAAGGCGACTTGAGTGCAGGCAAGTGAGATGATCAAGTAAATCAGCTGAGCGCGCCGCCTCTGTGCGGAACATGAATATTAAACGCATTAGGATCATGCAGGGGAGTAAACACGGCGTGCCAGTAATCCACAGTGATCTGGTGGTCAGTGTGTGTTTGCACCGCGGGAGAGAGACGGTGCATTTATTTGAACATGTTCGGCGTTTAGCGGACACCCTCATCCGGAGTGACTCACAGCGCCGCAAACAGCAACACAAGGCCGCACACACACACACACACACACACACACACACACACACATGGAGGATGCAGTCTCAGTGAACAAATGAACAAACAAATGAATGAATGAGCCAGCAGCTGAGGGAATAAGTCAATGGATGTCTAAATAAATGAAAATGAAAAGAAAGGAGACGACCGCCGGAAATCAACAGGCGTCGGGGGGCAAAACGCTCTTTCAAAAATGTAAAAATTGCACATGGAAATGAGACGATACAGTTTTTCCTCTGGACTCGCATGCGCTCTGAAATTTTGTTCTGCATTTGCATCGCCAGAGTGGCTCAGACAGGCTCCCGTAGTTTTTTTTTTTTTTTTTTTTTTTTACCCCGATCAAATCCCAAAGTACATGTGCAGAAATAAGTGCAATCCCAGGGTTTCCCTCTAATCCGCTGAATCCCAGGAGCCTGTGTATGAGAGAGCTTTTATTCTGAAAGGTTTTATTTCATTATCTGAACAAGATTCACTTGAGTCCTTTTTATTTATTTATTTATTTTTTCTTTCATATTTTGGGGGGATTTATTTTGTAATTTTCTCATAATGTGATGGTAATTTTATTTTAATTTAATTTTAAATATCCAACCATAAATAATACAAATATCTTTTTTTTTTTTTTTGCCATTTTTTTCTTTTTTAAATTTTACAATAATTTTCCTGTATTTTATTTTATTTTATTTTATTTATTTATTTAATTAATTTTTTGGGGGAATTATTTTGTATTTTTTTCATAATGTGATGAGAATTTTATTTTAATTTAATTTTAAATATTTATCCATAAATAATAGAAATATGTTTTTTTTTGCCATTTTTTTCTTTTTTAAATTTTACAATAATTTTCCTGTATTTTATTTTATTTTATTTTATTTTATAATTGTTTTTGCTACCTCCCAGATTATTTTCTAGTCTTTTTTGTCATTTAATTTTTAATACATTGTGGTTTCGGGGTTTAAAAGGAAAACAAGTATTCGCTGTTGTGGCCGGTGCCTTGTCTCACGTTGTGTTTAGCATGTTCGCAACAGCAGGACGAATAATTGGGAAATCTACATTTGGAAATTCTGCAGTCAGTCACTGCGGAGTGTAGCTGATCCTCTCCAACAAAATGTGCTTGAATTAGTGTCGCTGATTATCGGCCTAGCATTCGATAAAGTCCAAACTATCCTTAAAAAATCGTTAAGGCATAAAAAAAGCACACCTTGTAGGATAATTTTGCACCCTGATGGAGGCGATTCTTCCATGTCATTTTTTTTCGGGGGAGCAGAAGCCAAAATATCTGCATTTTTCGATACTCCAAGCGACCACGTGCAGCATGTGGTCGCACTTGTACGGATGATTGTGGGTGCATGCATTTGCATCTCCGTTTGTGCGTCTGTTTCCTCCCTCCGTCTCTCTCTCTCTGTGTGTGTGTGTGTGTGTGTGTGTGCCTGCACAGATGGGTCAGTGTGGAAGGTGTGAAGCGCAGAGAGAGAGAGGAGAAAGGTGAGGCCAAGAACGCTGGCCGCATGTCGGCTTGCCACGCTCATTAGCATGAACATCCATGCTTCCTTCCCTCCTCCAAACCCTCTAATCAGCCCTTCCTCCCAAAAACACACAGAACGAAAACCACAGAGAGGCGCAGATCAACAAGAGAGATGCAGATTGGGGAGAATAGCATTCGACTGATATGTGTTTGTGAAGGCTAATCATTTTGGTGCCACGCCAGTTTGAGCTGATATTTCTTAATTACGACAAATGACAAGGAATCTGAGGAGGAGAAAAGGCTCTGAAACCGCATTTGGACAATGATGGCACACGAGCACTGTGCGCTGAGTCTGATCTGAAGACAGTGCACGGCAGATCTTACAGGCTGACTAACCTTAAAGTGTTGGGTAAAATCTGCCCACACAATCCCAGAATAATCCATCTGATGTCCTGCTTGATCTGAGTAAAAATAGTAATAATAATAAAACAACACGTTGACTGGCTGTGATCAGGGAGGGACTTGGTTCTTATGAAAAGGGAACGATATTGCCTGGCCGATATTCAATTTACAAAAAAACAAAAAAACACAAAACAGAGAGAGCGCCTGCATTTGCTTCTACGTGCTTCCTCCCTCTCTGTCTATTTCCTCCTTTCCCGAGTCTCTCCCCGGCTGGCGGCTGTGCCACGCGGCGAGGCGAGGCGACCTGTGCAACACCTTTCCCAGGCCAGATGGCGGTGTCGGAGGCGACAGGAGCTGCTCGGGATCTGCCAGAGCAATCTGCTGCGAGCAGGTGTCGGCTAATTGTCTCCGAGAGCCGAGGCAGCGGCGGGCGCGTGCCAGCGCTACCTGAGTGGAAACAAATATCTTCATTTACCCCCGCCTCGTCCAGGGAGCGCGCTTCCAAGCGCCGAAACATAACAGGCCAAGCCCGGAAACAGGGGACGAGTGTTGCAGGGAGTCGAACAAGTGTAGCTTGTCAGCGAGAGAAAAGAGCCACAGTGCCTCTGCGGCGCTGCTGGTGGCACAACAGCCTCATAAAGATTCACAGGACAAACCAAACCTGCTGCAGCGGCATGAACACACTGCAAAAAGTCAAAATCTTACCAAGAGTATTTGTCTTATTTCAAGTAAAAATGTCCTATTTCTAGTCAAAATATCTCATTACACTTAAAATAAGACATGATCAGCTCAGAAATAAGTGTAATAATAAGTGTAATGAGATATTTTGACTAGAAATAAGACATTTTGACTTGAAATAAGACAAATAATCTTGGTAAGATTTGACTTTTTGCAGTGCACGCTCTGATGTTTAATCACACTCGGTCTTAACAAGCCTCTCAGCCTCATCTTCAGGGTTAAATCTTGGTAAAAAGGTAAAAAAAATCTGCCGGTGGGATGAGATAATCCTGCACGTTTCCAACTCTAATGAACATGTTTCCATCGTTTCCTTGAATCAGGTGTCATTTTCTGGATCCTGGCGGCCGCTCTGCCTCATTCTGCCTCGTTTCAGCACACATCTCTGCTTGTTTCCAGAAGAATAACCTGAAACAAGTGCAGTTGCATCAGAAACAAGTGGGATTATCTCATCCCGCTGGCGGCTTTTTTACCTTGTTTGAAGAAAAACAGGATTATAACGCTGGAGATGAGAGAAAAAAGATTTTTAAAGTCCTCATGAAATGACCTCACACGACTTCTGCTTGACTTCAAACGCTAACTTCCTATTCAAGTGGCTGCTGCTTTCTATTATCATTAGTCGCTACACTTTCTTCCTTACTAGTGTACTTACTCGTTAAATAAATAACTTTTGCCCTTACACTGCAAAAAGTCAAATCTTACCAAGAGTATTTGTCTTATTTCAAGTAAAAATGTCTTATTTCTAGTCAAAATATCTCATTACACTTAAAATAAGACATGATCACCTCAGAAATCACTTGTCTTTAGACAATTTTCACCTGTTTCAAGTGAAAATTTACTTGAAACAAGTTAAAATTAGCTTGAAACAAGAAACATATTCTGCCAATGGAACAAGCAATTTTTTACTTGTTCACTTGTGTCACAAGTAAAAATTTGCTTGTTCACTTGTGTCACAAGTAAAAATTTGCTTGTTCCATTGGCAGAATATGTTTCTTGTTTCAAGCTAATTTTAACTTGCTTCAAGTGAATTTTCACTTGAAACAAGTGAAAATTGTCTAAAGACAAGTAATTTCTGAGGTGATCATGTCTTATTTTAAGTGTAATGAGATATTTTGACTTGAAATAAGACATTTTTACTTGAAATAAGACAAATACTCTTGGTAAGATTTTGACTTTTTGCAGTGTATCTTTCCTCAGCAGTGGTGGTTTGTATTTGTTGTTTTGTTGGGATACAAGAAGATGAGCTTTTCTGCTGCAGCACTTATATCACGCCCCCATTTAAAAGGTTAAATTTAAGCACAGAGATGCATCATTATTACATTTTACCAGTGGAGGGTTGGTCAAAGTTTTGCTTGTTGAATGAAAACCCTCATGTTGCGGGCCTGGCTAAATCGCCGTGTCGCCACGTTATCCATATCCTAATTCAAAACCGGAAAGTCCCCGAAGGAATGTGAAGATCCACCTTGGACGCCAGAGAGTCGCGTCGCGAGCGAGCGGCGGCTTAATTGCTTCGTACGTCAGTCTGCTGCAGTCGGATTGATTTGTTTAGTTATCTCTGGGAAAATGTACAGCCGTCTTGTTTTTTTTTTTTTTTTTTTGCAAATTCAACAACTTGAAGGTTTAGCATCTTTCCGAGTGACACTGTTTGAAGCCCGTGTAACCTCTCCCTCATTAGGCACCATCACCCCCCCCGCCCCCGGCTCCCTCCCCCTCCTCCCAGCCGCCGTTCACACATGGCTAAGGAAAAAAATTCCACATGCGCTCTGCGATTTATTCAGGCCGCGGCTCGCTGCTTCGTGGGCTCTGACATTCCCATTGTGTATTTGGAGGAAAGGAGGGGCCCGGGGATGAGACGTCGGCTTTGACAATGGAGTTTCTCCCTGTCAAGAGATCTTTGAGACGGAGCCGTCCGACCGTACAGGGTGGAAGCAAAGTGCCTTTCATTTAAGTGCTTCTATTTTCGCCGAGCTCTCAGAACAATTTGTTGTAAAATGTCCTGTTATTGCGCTGCGAAGTTGTGGTGTGTAATTTAGCACACGTGTGTCCAACACTTTGCCCTGTTGGGGATTCCTCTTGATGACTTTTAGCCCTATTTGTCTCACCAGGGAAGCTCTTTTTGCTTCACATTTGTCTTTAAAAACCTGCACAATCAGGTTTCTGCTGTCGGGAACTTTAATGTCTTGTTCAGCAGGAGATGAAATCAGAGACATTTGTGATTTTGAGAGTCAAACTCCAAGAAAATATCACACATGTTGACCTGAACTGAATGAAAACAGTGATCGTTATTCAGGAGAAATTATGTCAAAGCAGCTGTTGCATATCTGGGTGCATTTTTATTGTTTTTCTTATTTTTGCATGTGATATTTCTGCAGGATCATTCATGTGCAGCTTCATTTGATATTTGAAGCATTTTGAGCAATTTAAAAAATGAATCTTCAAGAAGAAACCCATTGCAAAAGAGGCAGACGCACGTGTTTTAGACCAATATGCAATGCAGGTTGTATGGCTTGAGTTCATTCTCACTTGTTCTCCACTGGAAAACTATGGAAAGTTCTCTTATCTGTTCCCACCTGCAGCTGAGGCCAACAGGTTCACATGGCGCGGCTGAAAATGAAGGAAATCACAGCTGAGAGTAGAGGAAACACGTCGAGCGCGTCTAAAAAAAAAAAAAAAAAAGCAAGTAAAAACAAAAATAAATTGCAGCACTTCATCACGAAAGAAGCCCCGGAAAGCGTTTTGCATCCCAGTTTGATGATCTATAACCGTCTTAAGAACATCCAAGGGTGAAATTTTCCTCGGAGCCGCGGGACTGCAGCTGCTTGTTTGCCTTCGTTTCATATTCGTCATACGCGTCCTACGGCGCGCTCCCCGCGACGGGAGATGCAAAGCCGGCCCTATTTTTAAATCTCAAATAGGAGTTGAGTCTTTAAAAGCTTCCCATGGCACCGATTGATCCCCTGACCCCGCTCTCTTCAGCCTCTCCCCCTCATCCATTAAGAAGTGTGTCACTGGAGGAGGTTAGCATTACCATGTTTGGCCTCCGTCCTGCTGGGCAGTTTGGAAACCAGGCGCTGCCCGGCCACGTTAAATTGCGCTGCCTCTCCAGAAGCCCCTGTTGAGATCTGACCCCGCTACCTGGGGTTTTCCATCTGGACTCGGAAGCGGCCCGGGTCAAACTTGAGCCACCCCGGCGCTTTTCCAGCTCTCCGGCTCGGTGTCGTTGCACGAGTAAAGAAAAGAAGTAAAGTAAAGTGGAAATAGTTGCACGGCTGGACTGCTAATCCGCGAGATCCTCGTGGGTTTTTTTTTTTTGTATTCTGGCTGCACAAAACGGCCATACTTTGCTGCACATCATGCACAAGTACAACACTAATGCACGCTCAAGTGTTAACATGAAGCCTCCTGTTGGTTAATGCATGTCGCCTGTGCGCTTAAGTGTGAGCAGCAAAGGCCTGAGAAGGCTTATCATCGTCTGTGTCTGATTTATCGGCATTTTGCGAGACATCCACATCATGAAATCGGCTTCTTACAAGAGAAATGGATGCACTTTTCCTCGTGCTGCAAAAATAATTTATAACATTTGGACATTTGTTTGTGTGTGTGGGGAACAAAAAGAAGAAGATTTTTGCTATTTTTGTCACACGCAGGGCGTATCGAGTGGCGTTTGCACAAATAAATCCACCTGTTTAGTGTAATTTCATGTTGCTTTACACCTTTACCAGTTTGTACAGGTGTGTTTATGGCTCAGCAGCAAGTTAGGATGGTTGTTTAGCAGCCAAAGCAGCGTCAGTCAGAGGTTACCCACCTTGCACCACAACATTTTATCAGCACAATGATTATTTGGGCTGCAAAGACTTGAGCAGATTCAATTTAAGACACATTTTACGAGACAAAGCATGCAGATAAATCACACAAATATAAAACGGACACTTAAATCTGGAGATGATGTGAAAACCTTGTGGATTTTCCCTGTAGTTTGACCTGGAAATCCATATTTGGGCAGCAGTTTGAGCTCCTGTAGCGTCGGCGAACGTGTTACTGATAATAATTTTAGTGTCTCCAGTCAGTTCAATAAGTTGATGAAATAATGCCAGTGTATTCCTTTCAGTTCACACTCAAAGCAAAGGATTTGTTCTCCTGTGTTTTGCAGGAGGGGTTGGGATGATCAGGGATATATTGCATATAAAATAATTGCCACCATCATCCTCTGCCTGGTGGAACGCTAATCTCCCACGGAGCCATAATTACTGGGCGATGCCCCCATGTTGTTTGTTCCACGCTGGGTCCTGAGGGCCCGCAGCCGGCCTCCAGCACGGCCCTGTCACTCCAGTCCACGGGACGGTTTCAGGAAGGCACGACTGAATTAACTCGGCGGGATAATTGGAATAAGCAGCAAACTAAGCTAACAAGCCAGGAAACACAAGTGAACTTGTTAATTAGCATTTCTGGGGGTGCGGCGGCGAGGGGGTGCAATGCAGCGTGGCGGCTGTTCTCAGATCAGCGGCGAGGCGGTGACGTGTCACGGCATCGTGCGACAGATCTCAAGGTTAAAACTTTCACTTTCACCATCACGTTGCACGCGTTAAACATCTTTGAATTAGGCCCTTTGGTGCAGATTTAGCCTCATTTTCCTCAAAAAGCAGTGCAGCTTCATCAGAATCACAATCAGAATCAGTGCCAATAGAAAAGCGAACAGTGCAAACAGACATAAATTAAATAACAAAAGAGAAAAATCATAAATCAGTCAGATATTCCCTCATGTTTGGAGCACCTGTGACGTTTTCCCCGACAGGTTCACTTTATCCTTCATTTGAATGCCGCGTCGCTCCGTCCGACTCGCACTTTTCTTTCCAGCCTGTTTCAGACAGGAGGAGGTCGGCTTGTGTTGCAATATTCACATTTGTTCCCTCTGCCTCGCTTTAAAGGAATAATACGCAACTCTAATGCGGGGTTGATGCAAGAACAAGGACACGCCGAGTCACGGATGAAAGCGCCGCTGTTTTATTTGCAGCCTGTTCCGAAAAGGTAAATACGAGCTGAAAGAGCAGAGCCAGGCGTGCAGAGGCAGAGATCACAACCTGAGCAGAAAACTGAACACCTGAGCAACTGAACAGCTCACCTTAATCTGGATTTTAGACGCACACGTGGGATTAAGGTGGCTTCCCCAGTGGCATGTATTCCAGGTAACTCTTGATGAGATTGTCGCTGGATTACCGTCTCAATGCTGCAGAAGCACAGAGATTATCTTGGAGTTTGGCTTTGATGAAGAGCCAGTCAGGCTTCTTTTTTTATTGTGTGTTTTCAGGATTTTTCTCTGCGCTTTCAAAATAATTCATAACATTTGGTTGTTTGTGTCTACGTGGAAACAAAAGAAAAAAGAAAAGAAAAGAAGATTTTTGCTCAGTTTTTATTATCTTAAAGCGATTTGTGTCACTTAATTAACTTTTAAAATGACTCACCTGACCTCTGGGGTCCGTTAGACATTTGGCGAGCCTCCTGTGATGGCATATCGAGTGGCATTTGCACAAATAAACCCACTTGTTAGTGTAATTTCATAATGTAATGGTAAAGTAATATCATAGACGTATCATTTTTTTTAACCTTCCCATTATGTTCAAATTTACAAACATCTTTTATGTTTGGGGTCAGTTTGACTCCAGCAGTTTAAACCTCCACAAAATTATTATAACTAAAATGGTTACCAAAGTTAATGTGTCAGGTACTTTATGTTTCTTTGTTGATTACCTAAATAGCCCTTTAAATAAAACATAACTCCCCCCCACCCCCACTTATACATCCAGTATTCCTATTACGCGACTATGGAAAAATATGCAAATCACCATAAAATCTCACGGATTGATCTAAAATTGGAAAGAAATATTAATTTTTGGTGTTTTAATGGCTTTATATTATTTCTAAGTACAGATTTTTGTTATTTATAACCGATGCGTTACAAAGTGTGTACAGGACATTGAAAACATATCATCATGTGAATTTCATGTTTACCCGGTAGAACCCATTACATTAGGAACACTCATTAACCCTATAAAGCCGCACGTGTCATATTTAAGACATGATTGTTTTCAGCCTTGTACATCAACCGTACAGCATTTGTACAGCAAATTTTTACTGAAACATCGATAGAAAAAAATTACTGAGTTGATGCAATGTGAAATTACTGAACATTTCATAACGTTTTTGTTTGTAAAACCATGGCTGTCTCAAATTTAACACAGTAGGTATATTGAGGTCATTTTCACCAAATTGGTCAAAATAATAAAAAAATAATACTAAATAATGGAGAAAGTGTTATTTTCTGTGTTTGGAAGAAACGTGTTCTTTTATATGTTTGAAATTACCAATGTGTTAAAGAATGTTTGTGTTTTATGATGTTTTTGTTTGTTTAAAAAAAAAATTCAAGCACAATTGCCTGATGTGCCAAATATGACACAAATTGAAACTCATAGTTGGGAATTGATAATTGAAAAAAAAATTTTTTTTTGTCTGTTTAGTTGGACCAATAATGGCTCCAGTTTCAAAGAACTGGAATTTTCGGTCAATTATTTGATGGTTCAGGCTTTACAGGGTTAAATATGAAGCAAAAAACATGATGTTAATCATTTATTTAGAGACTTTAAACACTGACTGGGGTCAAATTGAGCCGAAACATAATTGGAGGGTTAATCTCTTCTTCATGTCTCGCTTATAGAACAGTCTTGCTGCGATTTCACGATTGCTCCCTTTCTTCACGTATCCATAAACTTGATTAAATCGTGCAAAAATTCGGACAAAACGAGTCCAGACAAAAGGCTTTGTGTCGAACACCGAGCACCAATGAGACTTTAAGGGTTTGCAAAACTGAGCTTCTCTTCCTGCTCGGTTGAAATACTGACCTGTGGGTCTGTTTCAGGACGGAGGCGCTCAAAAGCAAAAAACGTAAACGAGACAGACGGCGATATTTTCTTGTTAGCTGGAGAATTCATTGACGACGTCCTGAGAGTTGAGGAGCCCGACTCTTCCTCTTCCTCCTCCTCCTCCACTCAGATCGCCACAGTGGGGCTTCCTGTTACTTCTCCTCTTTTTTTTTACATGAGTGTCATTTTACTGGGAGCCCGTAAAACGGAGTGTTGATCCAGTTATTTTACACCATTTTTTATATGACAGGGTTTATTGTGCGTTATGTTGTAGCTCATTCCTCAGCTCCGTACAACAGCCAGCCCGTGTGTAATTACAGCTTGTAGCGAGCAGCCAGACGGAGCGATACGTGAATGAGAATCTGCGGGAGCGCTTGATTTATGAAGCCTCGCCGCGCCGTATCAGAGTCCCAATCTTCCTGCTCACCTTACCTCCGGGGCCCGGCTGGAGAACATGGTTGTGATTAGTGAGGGTGGAGGTGTGTGTGTGTGTGTGTGTGTGTGTGTGAGAGAGAGAGAGAGAGAGGCATCAAAACGCCAGGCCTGGCAGGAAAAGTTCATCTCTCTCTCTCTCTCTCTCTTTTCCGTCTTGCTCTCTCGCCCGCTCACGATTCATCATCTCGTTTTCTTCTCCTCTCCTCTCTTTCGCTTTTTTTTTTTCTCCCTTCCGCCACAAATGTGCCAGCGGTGATGTAATATTTTGCTTTTCTACCTTTCTAGTCCAATGCGAGCCGATTTATTTTTAGTTTATCGTTCCTCTCTTCCTCTCCTCCTCCTCGTTCTTTGTCGTTTTTCACTGAATCTGGCAGAAAACGCTGCACGAAACGCTTAATTTTCCTTTTTACTGCAGCTAAAACCATATTTGATGGTAATACTTTTCCATTTTTCTTTCTTTCTGGTGCATTTCCTCCACTTTAGGTTGAAATGTGAATGGCATCTGAATACAAATCTACATTTTTTGTATCATGACACTTATTTTTTTTTATTTATTTAAGGCCTCTCTCCCTCGCAGTCTGTTCCTTGTCTTGTTTCTTGTAGTTTTTTTAAATTATTATTATAATGTGCATTGACTCTGTACATAAAGTGATCTAACGTTTCACTTGTGCCTTTAAACTGCTGATCATTTTTATTTTCTGCGTGTCCGTCCCTATTTAATTCTCCTTTCTCCTGTTGGAAACATATATTGAGTCTGAGCAGAAAATAATAATGTCTCTTTTTTTAACTGCAAACAAAAACCCCACAGATGCTGCTCATATTTATCGTTTTTTGTCTCTCGCTGTTGTTTCACACCTTCTGTTTGGGGGATTTTTTTTTTCTGCGTGAAAGAAAGTGATGTCATCTTTTCAAATCAGGACGTTTTTAATATTAATTATGCGGTACCGCGACTACAACAACACTTGATGGAAACTTCATCCTTAAACCACAGGTTAGATATAGAGGAGCTGATCTAATTAGATTTCGGAGCATCTTGCCGCATAAATTTGCATATTAATGAGTGGAAACTGGCTGTTGAAACTCTGTCACCGTTTGAAACCTGGGCAAGTTCATGTGGTTTCTTTCAAAAACAATAGTTATTTAAAATTAAATGACAAGAAAATCATGAAACTTTATCAGTAAAATGTTGAAAAAAATAAAGAAAAATAAATAAAATTGGCAAAAAATAGATTACAAAATACATTGTACTGTAGTGTAGCGTAAGTACTGTAATTATATAATTTATTAAATTATATATTTTATTAAATTGCAAAATATTGCCAAGAATTTATCGCCAAAAAATAAATTTACCCCAAAAATTAAAAATAAATTAGTTAATAAACAGAGGGTGAAATAAAACCTTCCAAAATAAAAGCTCCTGTGAGAGTGCTTTTAAGTACAGAGTTCATATTAATGTCACTCATCTGTTATGTATAGAGGAGTATGCTGACTTATAAATATCATCTGCTAATTAAGGCATTAATTAGCTTTGTTAGTAATTTCATTTGCCTGTTGGGTTATGTTTAATATGTAGCTCTATAATAGTAATGTTTGATTTTGTTGTTTCATTTCAAATTGTCATGCACTCTAAGTCCATGCATCCATAATCCACATTTCCTGAAACTTAATTCCTTATTCATCACCAACAAACATGTTTGACAGCTTTATCTATCAGTTGGTGAGATTAGAAAAAAAAAAAAACTGGAAAAAAAGAAATGGAGCCGACCTCCAGGGTACAATCCTCGGGCGCTTTTTCAATTTAACTAAATTTACATTTTCTAATATGTTTCTTTTCATAATTGAACTATGATGACGACGCCATAAGCTCGCCGGACGGCACAGCTGTGTGTGCCAGTGCGCTCGGCTGGAGATGAATCAGTGTGTTTAACTGTTTGTCCTCACATTACCTTCCCCGCGCCGAAACAAGTCGAGTGCATCAATCCAATATGGTGTCATCTGCCCGGCGCTCTGCACAGGTGCTGCACGCCCGGCGCCGCGGGAACGCTCCCTCAAACATTCAGCGGTTACTTAACTGTTTTCCCACCTTCAAAAGTAATTAGATTATTCATCGCTGAGAGAGCAACTGCTTGGAGTAATCAGGCTTTGGTTCGGGCTTCTCCGTTTGACAAATGGCAAGATGATTTGTGCTGTCAGTCATTACTTCTTGTAACATAAGACTGTAAACAGAGATTTTGAGCTGTAAATTTATTTTGAAAAGAGGACAGACTCTCTAGTATCAGGCATGCTTGATAAGCTGCAAGAGGAAATTGTGTTTGACTGAAATTAAAAAAGTATGGAAGGAAAACGTAACGACATAAAAAGTGATTTGACCACTTCAAAACGTCGCAAAATCACAAGCTGGCCCCAGGCCGACTGCACACGACGTCATAAAACCTAGAAAGTGGAGAAAAATCTACGTAAAAGTAATAGTAATATCTATAAAAATCAGTTTGCTCGCACGGATCATTGACTGACAGTGCAGGTGAGATAAAAACAACCCGAAACAAACCCGTGTCACCTCAAAATTATTATTTAGAATGTAGGGTTAGAGCATTGTGATTGGAGCATATGATGGCCATTTCCACCTTTAATTAGGTGTCATACGTTGTTGCAGCGATTTATGGGGTAATACTGTTTGTTATACAGATTCAGTGCAAAATTTGACCATTTTTGACCACTGGGGAATTAATAAAAATGCTCCAAAATCCCTCCAAGATCCCACATTAGGACACCGAGTCTTTGAGGGACATCATCACACATGAATCAAATGTGGCTCACTGAATCCCCTCGCCAAAATTTAGCCAAACTTTGGAGCGATATTTAGCTCCTTTGCCGACAACCTGGCATGACATGCTTGACAGAAATGGATTCCTTAGATTGTCTAGTTTCACATGATGCCTATGGTAGTATATTTAATTTTGTTGTATGACCCTCTAGAGCCTCTGAAAGACATGGGTTGCAATATTAGGGGGTTAACAAATGCTAGAAAAAAATAAGATCCAGAAAACAAGAGACTTAACTGATTGTGCATATTAGATCTAAAAGATGGCAAGAAATAGGTTCACAGAAAACTCATTTTAAAAGACTGACAGTCACACAGAAGCGGAAACTTATGGAGAGAAAACATTAAAAACACAAAAAGTATGAGAAAGCAGGATAAAATAATAAAAATAAATAGTATTCACATAAGAAACAATCATGAAAAGTAAGAAAAAAAGTCTGTGCATGACAATATTTTGAGTTCTGATGACATGGGAGTGATTTTTTTCCTCATATCCTACATCCCTTCTGTGGATGTCGAGTGAAAGCGGAGTAAAGAGCAGCTTTTAAAAAGACGAGAGCGCGGATGTAGGAAAATATTTTGCTCAACACACAAGACGCAGCGAGATGGAAAAACGCTCTCCGGCCCGGCTGTTTGTCTTGGGCTTGTACAGCGTATCTGCGGTTGTCACCTCACTGAAAACAAATTATCTGGCATGTCCTTAAACCCCACCCATCTGGCACCGCGCGCAGGTGAAAACAAACACCGAGAATTACTCGCAAGACCTAATTCTGTTTGAACGACGTCTGTTTGAATCGTGCGAGCGAGGGATACACACAGATAGAGCGACTTCTCCGGGCTGCTATTATATGTCTGGGGTTATGTATTCACCAGTGTGTGCTGTGTATTTTGGATCTCCTGTGTGTTTGGACAGGAAGTAGCGCTGGTACTCCGCTGTGCAGACACCACATTGGGTTGGCCACAGCCACTTTTTCTTTTTTTGTTTTTTTTTTCTTTCTCTTACCTCCTCTCACATGACGCAGTCTGTGAACATAAATCAGACACAGGCCGTCTGAAGGTTGGGCAAAACTTTAAAGTCAGAGGTGTTATCAGCGACTTTTAGATGTGACGTGTTGCAGAGCCACGAAACGTAACGCCAAAAACTCCGTAGCTCCGTCTGTTGACACAAGGAACCAAAAACATCAGCCCTAAAAAACCTCCACAGTGTTCAAGCTGCCTGCTAAGTCTGTTTGTTATTTAGTCAGTGAGTTAGTTAGTTATTTAGTCAGTTAGTTAATTCGTTGGTTAGTCAGTTAGTTAGGTTGTGTGTTTGTTACTTTGTTCATGAGTCAGTCAGTTGCTTAGTTAATCAGTTATCCAGTTATCTAAGTTAGTCCGTCAGTCAGTTAGTTAGTTACTTAGTTGGTTGGTTATTTGGTCAGTTAGTAGGTTAATTAGTCGGTTAGTTAGCTAGTTAGTTATTCATTTGTAGTTTGTCAATTAGTCATTTAGTTAGTTGCATAGATAGTTTGGTAGTTGGTTTTTCAATTAGTTGGTTAGTCAGTCAGTTAGTTTGTTAGTCAGTCAGTTAGTTTGTTAGTCAGTTAGTTGTTAGTCAGTTTGTTAGTTATTCAGTTTGTTAGTCAGTCAGTTATTTTGTTAGTCAGTTTGTTAGTTATTCAGTTTGTTAGTCAGTTTGTTAGTTATTCAGTTTGTTAGTCAGTCAGTTAGTTTGTTAGTCCGTTTGTTAGTTATTCAGTTTGTCAGTCAGTTTGCTAGTTATTCAGTTTGTTAGTCAGTCAGTTATTTTGTTAGTCAGTTTGTTAGTTATTCAGTTTGTTAGTCCGTTTGTTAGTTATTCAGTTTGTCAGTCAGTTTGCTAGTTATTCAGTTTGTTAGTCAGTCAGTTATTTTGTTAGTCAGTTTGTTAGTTATTCAGATTGTTAGTCAGTTTGCTAGTTATTCAGTTTGTTAGTCAGTTTGCTAGTTATTCAGTTTGTCAGTCAGTCAGTTTGTTAGTCAGTTAGTTGTTAGTCAGTTTGTTAGTTATTCAGTTTGTTAGTCAGTTTGCTAGTTATTCAGTTTGTTAGTCAGTCAGTTTGTTAGTCAGTTAGTTGTTAGTCAGTTTGTTAGTTATTCAGTTTGTTAGTCAGTTTGCTAGTTATTCAGTTTGTTAGTCAGTCAGTTTGTTAATCAGTTAGTTGTTAGTCAGTTTGTTAGTTATTCAGTTTGTTAGTCGGCTATTTTGTTAGTCAGTTTGTTAGTTATTCAGTTTGTTAGTCAGTTTGCTAGTTATTCAGTTTGTTAGTCAGTTAGTTTGTTAGTTATTCAGTTTGTTAGTCAGTCAGTTAGTTTGTTAGTCAGTTTGTTAGTTATTCAGTTTGTTAGTCAGTTTGTTAGTTAGTCAGTCAGTTTGTTATAGTCAGTCAGTTAGTCAGTTATTCAGTTTGGTAGTCAGTTTGTCAGTCAGTCCGTCGGTTAGTTAGTCACTTAGTTGAACAAAAAGACAAGGATATTTCATAAAAGTTAGAATATTGTGCAGGCGAGGCCAGAAGCCAAAATCAGCTCATAAGGACGAGTCTCCTCCATAGATATCCAGCCTGATGTCGTACCAGACAGTGGAGTGGACACACAGATTAGGAGTTCTTATGCTGGGAAACCCAGATCTGAACTGAGCAGACTGGTGCTGACTGATGATTCCTTAGTGGCCCTCGGTTTATCTGCTAGTTTTGTTTTTTGCCTCGCTGAAATGAGGCTTTATTTAGACGTAACAACAAAATGACTTATTCCCTCTCTTATTTTTTCCTCCCTCACTGGAACAGCCGGCTGCACGGCTAAAGTGTCGTCGGCGTCAGGTCCGACTAGACGCTGCGTACATTTTTAGAAAGGAAAAACCATCTCGCTCCTCCACTTTGAGCTGCTCGGGGAACACACCACCTACAGTATCTCATGTCCTAAAGATTTGTTTCCATCCGTCCCTCGGCAGTCTAAATAGATGTGTAAGGACAAGATAATTGCATCCTCCAGTTTTTTGCGTGTCTGTAGCCGACCGCATTTTGCACCATACTCTTATAATTTTCAAAACAAGGCTTCCTCGCTGTGTTCTGGGTCTCAGCCATAATCCTTTCATCTCTCTCTCTCTTGAAAAATAAAAAAGATGATGTGGTTGCCGAGTCACCCTCACACTGAAATTAGTAAGAATGGAGCCATTACCTTCTCATAGGGGTTCCAGTAAATATATAGCAGCCAAGACTTATTGGCAAAGCGGGGGAAATTATCTTTATGAAGAATGTTGTTTTGCTGAAGTTTGGCGACTTGTAGTGGTACAGGGCATTATGAAGGGGAAAAAAAAAAAAAAAACAGCGTCCCACAACATATAGCCCTCTGCAAAACGGACAAGAAGATTGCCCGGCGTGATTGCATTACATTAATCTGTATGATCATGTTTCTCCCAAATGTGTTTTACATTACAGGCCTGTGGAATGAATAAAACACACGTGGCAACAGTGTTTTAGCTGCAGTGCAAATTTGCAGCGACATATAGTTGCATTAGTGGCATTTATGATATTGCACACTGTAAATACTGTATTTAACCTGAATACCATGTTGCATGCATGGATATATGACATTTTGGAGGAGGACATTTATGATTGTGGTGTTAATGCACAACAAAAACCTGGCATAGTGCACCAACTTTTTGAACTTTAGCACACACGCAGGTTCAAATTGCTTCTTTTAGCGCGCTGAAACCACAGTTTTTATGATATGTTAATGTTTGAGTTACCGTGATATAGTCCTATGAAAAACAGACAGGAAGATTGCCCTGCAAGATTGCATTACATTAATCTGTATGATCATGTTTTTCCTAAGTGTGTTTTACATTACAGGCCTGTGAAAGGAATAAAACACACGTGGCGACAGTGTTTTCGCTGCAGTGCAAATTTGCTGCTACATGTAGTTGCATTAATGCTGCTAAACTGGCTCGGCAGCACCCGTTTGTGATTTTACACACTGTAAATACTGTATTTAACCTGAATACCAAGCTGCACTTGCATGTGGCCTTTCTCACCAGAGTTAATGATTTAATTCTAAAATGTATATGTGGCATTTTGCGGCGTTTATTCCTAATGCAGCCACTTTCTCACAAAAACTACGCGCAGTGCAGCAACTTTTTGAACTCTTGCACGCTGCACCGTTCATGCACGTAGGTTTTGATTGCTTTTTTAGTGTGCTGAAACCACAGTTTTTATATGTTAATGTTTGGGATATTATGATTCATGAGTTAGACATCTCATTTGAGTAAGAAATTAGCAGAGCTTAATGAGCTACAGTGAGGATGGTTTTTCTTTTTCCCCCCTCTTTCCCTCGTTCTCTTTTTTTGCCCGCAGCCTTTCACCGCCTCAGTCCACCCGTGCACTTTTCATGACTGGCTGTTGCCGTGGCAGCGGCCGTGCACTTTCTGGTCACTACCCATCCAAGAGCGATGGCTGCACCGGCGGCGTGGCAGGCCCCCGCTGATGAATTTTCATCTGCTAATTGGGGATGCGGTATCGGCGCCGTGCGCTCTTGTGAAAACGGGGATTAAAATGTATTCGTCGCTCATCATAAAACGTATTCATGTCAATCCCTTTGCCCTTTGAGCCGGCCCCACGTTTCACGAATCACTTGTGGCCGCGAGACCTTAACAGGCCGCGAGTTGGACATCAAACAAAGCCTTTGGACTGACCTTTGATCGCCCCCGCGGGCATGTTGGACCAGACGGGTTATTTAAAATCAGCACTTCAACCGTGGATGGAGTAATCTCCGCCGCAGAATGATCTGACGTTATTAGTGTCACAGCTAATGAAAAGGTTTGATACAGGTGGCGGACAAGAGAAGGACTTTAAATCCTTAATTGTCCAGGTTATAAAACGTTTGCGTGACCTTTCCGTGGCCGGGCCCGGATGAGTCCCGGCGTCATGATGAGGAAGTGCAAATGGAAATCGGCCCTCTGCTCGTTTGATGCAGGTGGAAGGGCGAAATGCTCCACGGGGGTCGTGCTCTTTGGGCGCCGCCACCCCGAAGGCTCTTAAATGTCATTTTTAGAAGTTCAGCAGCCGAGACATTCACACTGTTTAAGTACATTTGTCGTACACTTTATGGAGGGTGTTGACAGCGGAATAGCTGCAATCAAATTACTAATCAATCCGCAGTGCATCCCTCATCAGTCGAAATGATGAAGTCAGACCTGTGTGAAAATGTTTCTTTCTGTAATTACACACAAAAAAACATCTAGTCTGCATGTCAGAACAGTTAAAATATTGGCCTTCAAAGCCCACATCAGTGAAAACCTCACCTTCATCCAGGTGTGCTCTTCTTCATCAGCACCTGTCTCACTCTCATGCATGATAAAGATCATTTAAAGTGCCCATGAAATGAAAGTACCATCCCTACATCCTTCTTGCACACGGAATATCATTTTTTATTCATTCCTAGAATTTCTAATGTTTATATTTACATGGTATTCCATGGGTATGTGTGCATTTACTGCATTATTTTATGGCATTTTAGGAGAACCGTTGGGTTTGTGTATGTGTGTTGTTCGGTTTTGTTTTGTTTTATGTGCTGTATTTTCTGTATGTCTGTGTGAAGAACGTCCAGCAAAAAAAAAAAAGTCTGTTTTATCGCAAGGGTTTTATCCTTCTAATAATAAACTGAAGATACTCAAAGTGCCAATAAAGAAAACAATAATAATAATAATAAAACTAGAAAACAAAAACAAAAAAAAACACAGTAACACAAATAAATTAATTAAATTAAAAATAACATAACAGCGAGAAAAAAATCAAACCAGCCATTACAATAGCTTATATATTTTTTTAAAATAAAGTAATAAAATAATAAATTAATCAAATAATTAAAATAATATTAATAATAATAACAATTAAAATAATAATTAATCAAATAAATTCATAAAACATAAAAAAATTAAATAAATACATATATAATGTTGCTATTGCAGGGGTTCTGCAGAATTATAGGTTATTTATAGAATCAACCAGTTTACAGTCTTTAGGTTTTCAGTTTTAAAGTTTGAGGTGTTTTTACATAGAATAGGCAGATCCAATGAGGTTTGCAAAGCCTAATGTTTTTAGTGCTTGTAATAGAGCAGCACTATGGATGTTGTACCACTGTGTTTAGTCGCTGATTTAAGGCTAATAGACCACAAAAATCATGTTTTACAAATAATTTCCAACCTCACATGTCAAATAAAACCTGTAGCCTGTTTGCTGCCTTGTGTTTGTTCTGCGTCTTTGGCCTCTGCTGCTCTTGCACCTTCCGAGAGGCCGGTTTGCTAAAAGCGCCTTATGAGCAGACGTGAGCGGACTGTTTCCACTGAACTTCCAGAGCAGGATAATCGACAGCTCTGCAGTCCAGCCCGGCTCACACTTGCGCTCAATTTGACTCCCACTGTGCCTCTGAACGTACGGTAACTCTCTGCACTTCCTTCCACAATGATTTCCTTCCCCGGCCTCTTAAGAGCTACATGGCGATTATACAATACCTCACAGTTGGCTGGGAGTCACTGCGCTTTGTTTGACTTAAGAGGGAAGGATGGAATAGAGTCAAACAGTCATTTCACTCTCCGCTGACTCCTTGGCCCTCGGATGAAATATGCTCCCTCAGTAGAGCTGGCTCCTTCCGTCGCCCCGTCCTCCTGCTTTTTTCGCTGCTTTTTGCTCCCCGTGCATCCCTCACACGCTCACGTTTGGATGTCTGCACACAGGTAGGCCTGCTTCGAACGCTTTCCTGGACGTTTCTTCAGGTATCTCGGAGTGGTTTCACACAAATGCAGCATTAAGGACAAGTGAAGTTACGTTCCTGAACGATACGATTCATTTGAGAGCCGTGCTTTTTTTCACTGTGCCCAAATTAACCCTGATTCCTCTTTACCTGAAGCTGGCCCGCCCGTACCCCGCCTCTGATTGGCTAACTTAACCCTAACTCCACCCTAACCGTGACCTTAACCAACCTAAACCAACGGAGGCGACGAGAGGCAGCGAGCACTCGTCAGTCAGAGACAATGAGACTGCATAGAGAAAACAATCCAAATTTGAAAACGCAGCAGCATTTGGATGCACTTCAGCAGTAAAGGCGGAGATAAAGCGGAGTGCAATATTTGCAAAACAAAAATATCATTTAAAGCTCCCCGCTCTTTGTTCAGATGAGCAGGTCTATGATAAAAGAACGGAGCCATAATGTAAGAGCCGTAATTCCCATCAAAGTGAAAATTCTTAGACATGTATTTGAAATCTGCATGATCCACTGTGTAAATAAGACGGCTTCCAAGTTGCTGTAAGGTTTAATTATTCACTTTTATGGAGCCAGGCTAATGACTCCCATTGACTTTAAGTGTTTATGCTAAGCTAACAGGAAATGCTAAGCACTGGACGTACTTGTCTCAGTCTGGGTAAATCGGAAAGAGGGGATTTTGCCCAAAACGTTGCAGTATTCCTTTAATTTGCTTTCATTTTTAACCTCTTAATCGCTGCCCAGTGCTCGTAAGAACCTCTGTGAACGAATAAAGACACAAAGTCCTCAGCTCTTTATTTCCTTTTTTGTAATAACCTCCTCTTCGTGCATGATCCTACAGTGTTTACAGTAATTTCACCGCTCTGTGGCGCCGACCCCTTCACCTCTTGAGCTTTTCCGTTGCTGGGAACGCCGGCGAACTGGGAATTGAAGCTCATTCTACCGTTGTGAGTCACTCCGGATAAGAGCACCGGGCTAAAAACTGCTTTAATGCACGCGGCTCCACCGTTTCTGCAGCTGAATCACATCGAAACGGCCCGTATTCTTTTTTGTTTGTTTGTTTGTTTGTTTGTTTACATGGCTTCTATTGTTTAAAGTTAAAGCATCAAAAAAAAACAACATTATCTATTTTTAAAAAGTCAGCCTCAGCGTTGCAAGCACATTAAACATGAACACCAGGCGATCATTTATTTTCATGGGCACTGCAGCCACTTCACTTTGTCCATGCACACACACACACACACACACACTTAGACTCACACATATCGTACTTCATAGATTTCCACAGCCCTTGCTTAAGAGTATTCCAACCGCGACAATTAGAGTTGCACCTGAGTTACCTCGCCTGACACCGCCTCCCCCGTAAAAATGACTCCCCATTGATTTGTAATGGTCTTTTCTGTATGGGAGCCATTTAAAAGCGGGGCCCCGTTACCCGACTGCATCACCCATTGACCCTGCCGCGCTACGGGGAATTCGCACGACTCGATTGTTTAGACAAAGGTGAAATGTTTATTCCTATTAGCCGGCTCGCGCACAGGATACGGTATTGACCCGGGATGCTACGAGCACGTCTGATCGGCGATCACAAATTACAGCGGGCGTATAGATGCTGCTCCGCTCCGCCGCCGCCGCCGCCGAGGCATCAGCGAGCGGTGCGGGGGACATGCAAACACAACCTAGGAGGAGGAGAGGAAAGGAAAAAAAATCAATGGGAGTCTAGTCAGATGTTAGGTAAGTTGTCCCCGACGTTTGCTTTAGGGACAGTCACAGTTGTTTAATAAGACCCCGAGCATCTCCAATCAATGAGAGCCTTCCATTTCCCCTTTTTGAAATCAATGGGCCTGCTTGATGCAACGCCGCTGACTTCTTGAGAGGTGCCTTCATCGCTGAACCTCACAGCGGTCGTTGCACTTTGCTTATTTTGTCTCATTATGAAGGAATTTTATCGTTTTTTTTTTTATGTATTAGAATAACTGCAGTGCTTTTAAAATACAACAGAAATCAGAAATACTGCGTGTTGTGTGACTTATCGATGACGAGAGACATTCAATTTCAGGATTTAACATTAAATCGCTTTTTACGAGGATCAATGTCGGGGAGGAACCGGTCACGTGTAATTAAATTACAAAATAAAAGTATTTGTAATGGGTTGCTGTCCCTGAGAAAAACGAGTAAATCGCAGTGACGGATCAAAATGTTTGTGAGTACAAAGGGAGTTAAATCTGAAAATATTCCTCTTGTTAAAAAGCTCCCATGTAGAATATAACATTTGTTGTGTAGTTTTGCGTCTTTTCTTCATCATTACTTTAAATTACATTTAGTTTCATGAAGTAATTAAAATAGTTGCGATACTTATTTCTTTTTTTTTAACAGTTGAACTAGTAATCTGTAGCCGCTTACATTTCAAGAATAAACTCCCCAACACCGAAGAGGAGAAAGATTAGATACTAAACCTCTGCCGCTGCAAAAAAAAAAAAATCTGCATTTTAGAGTCATTTATTCATGTGTTCAGTTTTTAAAATCTTCTTTTTCTTAAATCAGGTAAAAAAAAAAAAAAAAAAATCTGACAGGGAAATGAGATAATCCCACTTGTTTCCAAAGCATTTTTCTGGGAACAAGTATAAATGTGTTGAAACAAGGCAGATCCTAGAGCACTAGGATTAAAAAAAAATGACACTTGATTCAAGAAAATTCTGGAAAGAAGTTGATTTGGCGTTGGAAACAAGTGGGATTATCTCATCCTGCTGTTGGATTATTGACCTTAATTGAAGTAAAACAAGATCTGAACACTGAAAATGGGACTGAATGACTTGTTAGGATGCAGATTTTTTTGGCAGATGTTGTAATATTCCTTTCCCCGTACACATACAGAATATAAATATAGACATATAAATACAGATGTGCAACTACAAACTGACGGTATGTGCTGAGAAATTGCACAGGGGAGATTTATTTATTTATTTTCCAGTAAAGGCAGAGCCATTAAACAGCACAAAATGATCCATTAAGGAGCACATGTATAAATATGTATAAATTAAAAGTAGAAATAAAGGACCAGGTCTCTTTTTGAGTTAGAATCCAGAAGCAAATATACAAGTATAGTTTATTTTTATAGCACAGTTCATACACATTGGCTCTTCAGAGTGTTAAAAGCAGATGAAAGGACATAAACATAAGAAAGTAATTAGTCGATCAATTAACAAAAAGCATCGGGGTTTTAATTTGAAAAACTGGCTTGCAGGTGGAATACACAGAACAGAAAACTAACAGAAACTGCGGTTGCATGGATTTGTGCACACCTTTATTGCACAACACACACACACACACACACAGAGTGAGGACGGCGAGATCAAAAGTGCACGTGTATGCATGTGCACATGTAAGGTGTACGTCGCCGACACACACACACACACACACACACACACACACAACACAGAGATAAGATAGAGAAAACCAAACAGGCTAAAAAAAAAATCACATGCTTTGAATGTCATGAAATCCAGCGGCTGATTAATTTGACCCCGGCTCCCCCCCTCCTCCCTCTCCTCCTCCTCCCTCCCTCGCTCGCCCCCCCTCCCCCTCCTCCCCCTCCCGCCCCTGTCGTATTGATGTGCGCCCCCCCGTCGAGCCCCCTGCACTACCAGGTATGACTAACTGCTATCTTGCTCCCGCGACTCTTTTGTCATTTATCTTGCTCCGCCATGCCGGCTGGCTGACTGCACAGCACGACAGCATGCGGTGACAATAATTTGCGCTGATCGGACCCCTCTGCCTACCCCGCTGTTACAAATGGCAATCGATTATCATGCAGTAGTGCTATCGACTGTCCGGGACTTCTGTGTGTGTGTGTGTGTGTGAGTGTGTGTGTGTGAGCGCCTGAGTTTGTGTTTATAGTAGCTGAGATGTAGCCGTGCCCTTCTGCATGCTGCAAAATGCATCCTGTTACACATCATGGAGACATCAACATAAATTAATCAAATATTTCAAGGTTGTTTGGCCCAAAAAAAAATAACTAAAAAAAATAAAGCACTTCTAATCCAAGATGCTTTTCGGTGTTGCGGTGTTGCTGTTGATTTGCGGGCCCGTGATGTAATCTGGGATTAGCAAGTGTGGCGGATCTGCTTCGGCGGCGGTGTGACTCGGACATCGGTGTCCCGCAAATAGAGTGTGTATAATATTGATGACCGGGATATGTGCCGTTTAATCAGCGCCATCGACCCGCTCGGCACCGTCGCCTTGTGCAGGAGCGCTTAAAACAAGAGGGAGCGTTTGATTCCCCTGTCGGAGCTACATTAACGGCGCCCCGGCCCTCCTCCTTCCTCCCTCCTCCCTCCTCCCTCCTCTCTCCACCTCTCCTGTAACTGCATTGTGCTTTCCCCTCAATCAATACGTGCAGCAATTGCTCAAATTAAAAGGAAAAAATAGGTTTGCTGAATCCTCACCCGGCGGCTTCCTGTGGACTCCTGGCGGCCGCTGCGGATCGCAGAGGCACTTACAGGAAGCGGACGGGGCGGCGGGAGGTGGGAGGTGGGAGGGGCGGGCGGCGGGCGGCGGGCGGGGGGGGGAAGGTGTTCGACGGGCTGATTGATGGGCTGTCTCAGCACGCCGCTCAGCCACTCAGACCAGCAGCTCCCTCCGTGTGCACGACCACGCCGATCCGCCGCCAAACGCACACAAATGCACCGCGCTCACCTCGCTTTTCCATTTGAACGCCGCCGCCGCCGGCCGCCGCCACTCACCTTGTCTGTCACACGACGGCATCGTATTGACTTTCCCGGTTTTTGCCGCCGTCGCCGTCTGTTCTTCGCCAAAGACATCAAAAATGTTTCAGTGTTTGGATTTATATTTTTTCTCTCTCTCGCTCTTCCGCCTCCTTTACCCCCCGGTCTGTTCCTCGGTAATCACTCGGCGGACACCTTTTGAAGTCGAGGGAGGAGGTGGTGGTGGTGTGGTGGGGGGGGTGGTTCAAAGCGGGTGTCGGCGAGGCGCTCGGAAGATGACCCCCTTTGCGTTCCAGTTGTTTTGTGTAATTGGTGCTGTCTGCCGTCGAGGCTGAGCCGAGGAACTTGGCCCTTTATTAGTGCGATCGCGGGCAGGTTAGGCTTTGCCGGGGATGTAATGTGTTCCAGGCACCGCAAACACACACACACACACACACACACAAAGTGCATCAAACATATGGTGTCAAATCACCGATGGGTGGGTGTGTAGCTCAGGAATGCAATTACTGCTGGTGGCAAGAGAGCCGCACACATGTAAAACACATCGAGCACAACAAGGTGCGCTGCTTTACTTTATGAGGCCGTGGGAAAGCGGGAGGGGCAACTTCTCCGCATGCCGGCGTACACAGAAAGCGGTGAAACTCAGCCTTAACCGAATATGATGTTCTTGTCTTCCTCTAATAGGTTACTCAGGAGAGACTTTACTAAATCTCGCCGCCTCATTTGACTTTAATTTACAAATATGCAGACACATGTGTGATAAGGCCGGCTGTACCTTGTGCAGCGAAAAGGGCTTAAAGACGCTTCAAACTCGCATTAAAAAATAGTGTTTATGAGGCAAAAATGAGGCGTGAACCGTGAATTTACTGGGTAAAAACACTCTGGGAGGTGGACTGCTCAAGTAGTTATCAACCTGAATCACCGTTTAGGCTTTATTTCATCAGCAATTTGAATCGATGAACTCCTGACCAATCACAAAGAGCAGCTCATTAATAAACAGCCAGGCATTGAACTATTTTATGAAATTTGGACTCATTTTAATAGTGAAATGCAACCAAATGAACATAAACTCGCAAATCAATCATGAGATTTCACAGCGTGGACTCAAAACGTGATTTTTTGGTTGAGGCAGCCGCCTTATAATGTTCTTATAATGTTCTCATAACATTCAGAAACCACACAGCTGATAATTGGCTGTGGAAAGCAAAACATTAAAGTCCAGAAAACACAACAGTGCTGCTGCTTTTAGGAAAACTAACGTGGAGGACTTTATTCTGGAGTGAAGAAAGTGTGAAGGCTCTGAAAGTTCATGTTCATATCGTGGTGGAATGAATGGAAACCAGCGGCTGGAGGAAAGGGAGGAGGAGTGATATGGCAGTTGTAAAATACGACTGCCTGCTTTGGGAAAAAAAACTTTAAGACATTTTTAAAGTTAAAAGAGCTTAGGAACAGATGTCAGAGAGATATTCAGGTGGTGATTTTACATAATAATGCAGGCAGCTGCTATGGACGACTGTGGATGTTGTCTCAGTGTTGATTTCAACATGCAGGCTGTCATAACTGTTATTTATTCTGTGAGCCAACAACACGGCTCAAGCTTCTTTTGAAAAGTAGTAACAATGTGGATAACCCTGTGTTTGAGTCCAGTTGCAAACCATGGAATCAAAGTCAGTGAGTTTCATGTTTTGTGAGTAGGGCTGCCACAAACCATTATTCTGATAATCGACACGACACCGATTATTTTTGCTATTCCTCGATTAATCAGATCATACGTAAATTGCAGGTTATTGCACCTTCTATTGTTTTACCATGATTCGCTTCCTTCCATCAATATAGGTAAGTAGTTTATTAATGTTGACGTTAACTTTATTAGCAGCTAAGTAGCCAACTAGCTTACCGAGATGACGGTCCCTCCTCGTCGTCCTCTTCAGCAGCCGTGATATGCCAGCTATGCATTGCAGATTTTGCATTTCACAGTCTTCCCGTTGATATTTTGGGTGAAAATTCTTCCAAACTGTGGAGCTCCGTCGCCGGCTCGCCATAGTCGCCGCTGACCAGGGTTGCCAGATCTGTGAGACAAAAGCAGCCAAACAGCATCTCAAAACCAGCCCAAAACCCACCCATCCGGGTATAAAAACGGCCCCAAAATCAGCCCAATACCAGAACTCAAAATATGCCCATAAAAATCCATATATGTTGCTTATGTTGCCATATATGTCCAACAGCATTGCTATAATTGCAAAATGCACTATAATGTCTATAAAATAACATCATAAACATTAAAGGCAATTTCCCAGGCAAAGGCAATTGAAAATCATTTCAGCTCACCTGTTAAACTGCTGGCTGTCTCCAACATAAAAAAGAACGGGAAAAAACCCCATGAACTTGAACTATTTACAGCGCTGTCCAGTTTCTTTTTAGACATGTTGAGATCCCTCGCCCTGGTCCCTGTCATACAGAACTGTACTGAACGAGGCCAGCATCTCTCTGTTGGGCTCAAACTCGTGGCAGCAGGTTTCATTCGTCATTCAAAATATGAATCTTTATTCATAGGCATTATTCATCATCTGTATGCCACAGGTCTGTCCAAGCCCAACCCGCGGACAAAATTTGTTACCCGCGGCAACACTTAAAAAGTAGCCCAATTTGGCGGAAAAAAACGCGGACTTGGCCACCCTGCCGCTGACTCGGATGAGCGCTACTGCGCATGTGCGTCAAGGACAGAAGGCAAACATGACAGCGGAAGGTACAGCGGCAGTTTCGAGTGAAAAACAAAGCTTAAAAAAAACAAAAAAACAATTACGTCGATTACTAAATTAGTCGCCGACTATTTTGATTGTCGTCGCGATTAATCGATTAATCATGGCAGCCCTATTTGTGAGTATTGTCTTAAATTTCCCGCTCAGTGGCGTTAAAGACAGCCTTAAATCGTGCCCTTTGCACTTTATTCCACGCAGATATTGTTATTTGCACGAAATACTTCACAGACAGTCCCGCCTCATCCCTGTTGGATCTTTCGACTTAGTTACTTTATTCTCATTTTTGAAATTTAGTTTTGTTTACATGGTTGTGAAATGCGTCCGAAGAAAGCCGCTCGCATGGCGTCACACGTCGCTGTGTCGTCGTTTTTTGTAATTCAGCGTCATGTGTGTCATGTTTTCGACAGATATAAAATCAGCGTGCTTGTTTTTTTTTAAAATAATTCACCCTATAAAGGTGGCACAAATGATTCTCATCACTTTGGAAACGGTGGCTCCGCTCCTGCTTTAATGGCTTTGCCTAAACGTGCAGATTTCCTGATTATTAGTTACGCTGACCACCACACAAAGACACACACATGCACAGCAACTTGGAGACCCTCTCTCTTTCTCTCTGTGTGTGTGTGTGTGTGTGTGTGTGTGTGTCCTCCTCCAACAATGCTCACTTTCAGCCTTGCAGATCAGCATCCTGCGGAAGAAAGCATCACGAGTGAAAAGGCCCATTCCCTAACCCCTAACGACCCCTCGTAAATTGCGCGTAACTCGATTACAATGAGACGATTATACCTTATTAGCAAGGATATTATGGCTTCTTCTTACCGGGGCTCATTATTACACACACACACACACACACACACACACACACAAGTATCAGAGTGAACATCAGCGCTTCCTTTACACCGCCGTGCATTGTGTGACCTGCCAGCCATTACTGGAGCTGGAGGGAGTCGAGGAGGAGGAGGAGGTGGGAGCTGATCAGTATTTAGTTTTCCTTTTCAGGTCGGTGTCAGTGAGATATTTAAGCGTCCACAGCGGCGCACAATGCCCACAATGCGCCTTACCTTATAATGAACACAAAGCTGAATCCCCTGGTCAGCAGCATTAAAGGCGGCCAATCGCAGGGAGCGCCGCTATCATGGAGGAAGGAGGTAATGCGGAGATCCTGTTGCTCCGTAATGATCGTGTCCGACGGGGGAGGGGAGGCGAGGCTGGAGGGGCTTCAGGAAATCGATAGAAGCCTTTTTTTTATATTTTGCGATGGCTTTAGTTTTCTTTACTGTTAGATAAATCAAACAAAAGCATCACGAAATACAACCGTCGGATGTTTATTTGTTATTTGGTGTGTTTTGCTGCAGCCTCCATAGACCACAATGCAATGCAGCAACAAGCGAGGATGTGTTGGTTTTGCCCCTGTGACCCTTTTAATGAAAGAATCAAGTTCACCCCTTCCTCTGCGGTTTGTCAAAAAGGCATTCTGGGAAATGTAGGACAGGTCAGGCAGGTTTAGGGAAGCATGGCATTGCATTGTCTTATTTATTTAATTCAATTTATCCTTTATTTAGTCAGGAAGGTGCAGTGAAGATGCTCCTCTGTCAGTCAGTTTGTTAATTAAAAAACAATTTCACATGATACAACACAAAACAAAACATGAAGAAAGTAGTGAGGGAAACGATGCCAAACAGCAGCATTTTCCCTGCACTTCAGCTTGTAAAACACCTTTTAACATATTCAAAGAAAGGATCGTTTCTAAGATAATGATATTTTGCGTTTTGTTCCATGCCCAAGATGCAAAAAAGCAAAAGGCAGTTTAAGACAATTAGTCGATTAGCCGATTAGTCGATCACCAGGAAATAAAGTCATTTGAATTCTGATCATTTTAGGTGTTTATCTGGTAAAATTTCCAAACATTGTCAGCTTCCAGCTTCACTAAGATGCTTCTTCTTCTCTGTTCAGATCTTTATACAGCTAATACTGAATAGTGTTTGAGCTGCTGGTCAAACTAAGGAAGACATTTGAAGACATCACTTTGGTCTCGGCCAGCCTCTTATGAGTATCTGTAATTATTTTTGACACATTAGACTAAATAATCAATCGATTAATTGAAAGAAATACTCAATAGATTCATCAACAATGAAACTAATCACTAGTTGCAGCCTGAAGAGGGTACATTACAAGATTTAATCACAAAATAACTCCTGGGATGCATCAAAACATCTCAGATTTACGATCCATGTAGGAATGGTTTTGTTTCCTTGCTGCAGCTCGAGGTGCCTCGTGTCCGGCAGTGAAACCCGGTGCTGCTGCTCACGACTGTTAAATTTGTGTAACCATCCGAATGCAAAGTGAAGCCTTCTGCTGTGAACGGAGCGTTTGCCTGCTCAGCAAACCTTTCTCGGATAAATGAAGCTAAAAAAAAAAAAAGAAGAAAAAGAATTAAAAAAAAAAAAAAAAAAAAAAGCGGTGTGATAACGGTCATCCGTGATTTGCAGGGCGGCTCTCTGATGTCTTGTGCGACTGCCACGCCGCCAACAACAACATTTCCCTGCATGTCAGCCGCCGAAATGAGAGCAAGCGCCATATAATCTGTTTTTAATAGATGCTAATGCAGGAACACCTGTCACAGCCGCGACAGCATTTTTCCTCCAATATAATCCTAAGAAGATTACACATGTTGGGAGCAGGTACTCCTGGATTAATTATTGACAGACTGCGAATTATGTGTTATACCCCAATGTATTTTTGGTAATGTGTTTGTGTATGCTCGAGGTTGTAGTTTTAGTTAATTCTATCCTTTTCTCTGCTTCTCTTGTCCTATATAAATATATATTTCCCTTTCTCCACCTTTGTCTTCCTCTAATAGGTTACTCAGGAGAGACTTTACTAAATCTCACCGCCTCATTTGACTTTAATTTACAAATATGCAGACACATTTGTGATAAGGCCGGCTGTACCTTGTGCAGCGAAAAGGGCTTAAAGACGCTTCAAACTCGCATTAAAAAATAGTGTTTAGGAGGCAAAAATGAGGCGTGAACCGAGAATTTACTGGGTAAAAACACTCTGGGAGGCGGACTGCTCAAGTAGTTATCAACCTGAATCACCGTTTAGGCTTTATTTCATCAGCAATTTGAATCGATGAACTCCTGACCAATCACAAACAGCCAGGCATTGAACTATTTTATGAAATTTGGACTCATTTTAATAGTGAAATGCAACCAAATGAACATAAACTCGCAAATCAATCATGAGATTTCACAGCATGGACTCAAAACGTGATTTTTTGGTTGAAGCAGCCGCCTTATAATGTTCCTATAATGTTCTTATAACATTCAGAAACCACACAGCTGATAATTGGCTGCGGAAAGCAAAACGTTTCACCCGGAGGGACTATTTTCTCTGGCGGAGGAGGAGGGGATTTGTGTTTCAATCTGTCTCCAATTTCAAAAAGTCCTGAAAACACAACAGTGCTGCTGCTTTTAGGAAAACTAACGTGGAGGACTTTATTCTGGAGTGATTCAAGATTCAAGATTTATCTGTCACATGCATGAATGTACAGGTACAGCAGCAGTGAAATGTAATTGCGACAACTCCAGCACTGTGCAAGTAAAAAATAAAAATAATAATAATAATAACGATAGTAATAATAAAAAATAAATAAATAAATAAAATAAAATAAACATAAAGATAAAATAGAACGAATATATGACATTCCTATATACAATGAACAACCTGTATACAATATACAACAATATACAAAAAGTACAAATAAGTAGAGTGAAGAAAGTGTGAAGGCTCATGTTCATATTGTGGTGGAATGAATGGAAACCAGCGGCTGGAGGAAAGGGAGGAGGAGTGATGTGGCATTTATAAAATACAACTGCCTGCTTTGGGAAAAAAACTACACTGACCATGCACCATCATGGAAAAGCACTGGCAAAAAAAAAAAAAAAAAATTAACTAGATTTCACTGAGTAATTAATGCATTACCTTCATTTTTCTTTTGATGCCAAACTTTAACTTCAGCTCCTCCTCCTCCTCCTCCTCCTGCTCCTCCTTCCTCCCCCCCTCCGACTCCCCCAGATGACAGCCGGAGCCGCAAATGAGTGAGGCTCCACCTGACAAGCCACCGAGGGAGGGATGGAGGGATGGAGGGATGGAGGGATGGGTTTGGGAGGGGGATGGGGGGGGCTCGTCTTCTATTTCTGACCTTCTAAGGAGCTCATTAAAGCGAAGGTGTGATCAGCGCGCCTCCGCTTAGGTGATGCTACCGGCTTCCGCACCTTTTGCTTGCCACGCCGCAGCGAGTCAATTTTATTCACTGTTAAAGGAAGAGCAGGAGGAGGAGGGAGGGAGGAGTGTGTGTTACTGTGCATGTGTGTGTGTGTGTGGGTGAAATACAGCCAACAGGCCTCTTCCTCCCAGAAGGCTCACCTCCACTTTCAATTGTCAGACTTGTTAGTGAGGCTGTCTGACATCGGGGCCTGTCAAGTTATCGGCTGGATTGCACTTTGTGACGTGTGGTATGATATTATTTTTACCTTTCCACAGAGAGAGAGAGTGTGTGTGTAAATGTGTGTGTGTGTGTGTGTGTTATCTGTAATTCCTCTCAGCTCCGCGCCCCCCTCCTCTTTACTGCACCGCCGTTGTAGATTTCTTGATTCGACTTGAGACGTTACGCCGGGCTCGTTCCCCCGCGGCAGCGCAGGAATCGGAGACGTTGACGGATGTCTTTTTTCCCGACCGCGGCAGAGCTGTCGCCGCCGCCGCCGCCGCCGCTGTCGCCAACGTCAGCGACAGCGCCGGCTGGGCCTCTGACACGCCGTACTCGCCGTACTCGACTCTCTGACACGGGCCTCCTGCCGCCGGCGCCAGCGCGGGAGCCGCCACCTGGGAGGATGCTGGGATACGCTGCAGTGATTCACCTATTAGAGCCAGCCTCGGAGATGTGACACACACACACATGCACACACACACACACCTTGACTTCAGTGCTGGGGAAGCTGCTGGCAGAAACAGCAGAGGGGGGCGCAGAGCAGATGTACAAGACAGGAGGAATGAAATGAAAAGAGGAGGTGGAAAAAAGAAAAAAAAAGAAGACAGCGAGCGTGTGTTATTGCAGACAGCCGAGAAACACACACCGATGTCTAAATCTACCTTCCTCCCTGAAGCACAATGGAGAGATTACCCGCAAACTGCCAGGTAGACAACAAGACCCGGAGCTGTCAGAGCGCTCGCGGCGCTAATCAGGTTTGAAGCACACCCAGGTACGCTATCTGCCGCCTCTGAGTGCACACGTTTCTCGACATTAATCCCTCGTAAGCCTTTTGCAGCTAATGTAATCTAATTAATGACTTTTTTTTTTTCTTCTTCTTCTTCTTCTTCTTCTTCCTCTCCAACCGAGCCTGCCGCAAACTTGCACCTCACAGACTTTGTGTACCTGTGGTTGAGTTATGCTCGTTTAGCTGAGGCAGCGTTCACCGGCCCCGACCAGGCGGTATGTGCACACGATGAAAATAATCTGACGCTGAAGTCTTCATATCGTGACCCACGCACGTTTTTAAAAAAATAAAAGTAAAATGCACAAAGAAGTTTGAAAAATGTATAAATGACAGGGAAGAGAAGGAGCCGTAATGTGCAAAACATTTTAGTACGGCCTGAGAATAAGAACCTTCTATAGCAAATATAAGGTTGTTCAGAAAACACACACAAAATACACAAAGACTGCTAAATACACATGTGCCACCTGTGTTGCAGTGTGTTTTGAGTAGGCATCATTTTTGCACATTGCAGCGGTTTACCTCACTATAATTTTTCTAGTTTTCTTTTTTATATTCTTGGCAACTTTTTTTATTTAATCATTATTACTATTTTTATTATTATTTTATTTTACTTCATTTTTTTAAAATTTATTTTATTTTTATTTAATTTTATTTTATGTATTTTTCTTATTTTTATCTTATGTTTTTTTTTTTTTTTTTTAAATTTAATTTAATTTAATTTTATTTTATTTTTGCATTCACATCAAAGTGTCATTCATTTCCTGGTTACCTTGTGGCGTACCAGTAGTAGTAGTTCTCCATAAAATCTCCAACTAATAAGAACTAATAAATTATTATAATTTTAAAACAGTCCTCCCTACATTGCTCATATCCTATCATATCATATCAAATAAAACTCAGAAATCGAGACGTCGAGGTCTCAGTACAACTTGAGGCAGAAAACAGCATCACCTGAACTGGAGCAACTTGTGTGTCGCAGCGACGGTACACACACAAGCTCACTGGCTAACTTGACAATATGCATGTTTTATCCGTGTTCCCTGGATGAAATATTCAGAGAGCCCATGCTAAGGTACAGAAGCTAATCTGAGTGCGTTCAATTATTGATGTTTACGGCACAACCGATGCAGAAATCCCTCGGCGTGCACGTCAACCTGCTGCTGCTCGGCTCTGAATCCACTGAAACTCAACAGCGAAAGCCTTCAGATCATCAGCTCGGCGCCAACCGGAGCCTCTGTGCAGGACGGTGCCCCCGGTGGAGCTGCACGCAAACTGCATCCCGAGAAAAACCCTCTTCAGCTGTGAGTCTGAATGAGCCGTAGTGCTGATCCGGGATCCGGTCTGAAATCGACTCCAATCCTGCAGATTCCCCGGCTGTCAGAAGAAGTCCAGCTTCTCGACTGATACTTACTGCCGAAATCTGGTTGAAAATGAACTTTTTCAAGCCCAAATGTCTCAAGAACAAATGTTTTACTTGCAGAAACATAACAGTTATCTCACCTTTAGCGGCTAAATCAAGCGTCACATTCCAACTTTAAACAAATTGGATAAAAACAAACAGTAATACTCATGTTTAAAGGACTACCCCAGTGATTTTTAATGATTTGGCCCATTTACTACAATCGCCCCACATTCAATTCAACAAACCATTTAGAAAATCATTCAATCAAAATCCCTCCATTTTAAAATAATAATAATATGAAGATGATGAAGAAGAAACTGTATCTAAATCACACTTTTCAAAAACACAGTTAGTTCTTCAAGATAAGAAGAACATGTTAAAACACAAAAATTAAGACAAACTAAAAGCCATTAAAGCTCAGAACCTGATAAAAGAAAGTAAAATAAGAATTCCAAAGTTTCCCCGGGGACTATTTTCCCCGGCGGAGGAGGAGGAGGAGGAGGGGGGAGTCTTTCAGTTTGAGAAAGAAGTCCTGAAAACACAACAGTGCTGCTGCTTTTAGGAAAACTCACGTGGAGGACTTCATTCTGGAGTGAAGAAAGTGTGAAGGCTCTGAAAGTTCATGTTCATATCGTCGTGGAATGAATGGAAACCAGCGGCTGGAGAAAAAGGGAGGAGGAGTGATGTGGCAGCTCTGAAACCCCACTGCTCGCTCTGGGAGGAGATCAGAGGAACATTTTGTAGATATTAGACTCAAACATGCAGAATCACAGGGATGGACCTTTAAGGAGTGTAATCTTCACATTATTTATGTCCAAAAAGCTGCATTTTTGAGTTTTGGTGCCACTTCATCCTCCTCATCGGTCGATCCAAAGCATCCAGATACGAAGTCAAACTAAAAAAAAAAAAGAAAAGAAAAAAAAAGAAACTACGCTCTTTCATTCGGTTTATTCAGGAAGGCAGTTTGGGTGCCGGCCCCAGACCTTTGAACACACTCCAAGACCTTTTATTCCATAACAGGAACTGTCACCGTGCTATGAAGTGTCACACCGCTGTGGAGCAAAATAGATTTTCAGTTCACACAAATACTATTATCCACGGCAGGTCCTCCCTTCCCTGGCTCACCCTGAGAGCCCCGTCTCCCTCCCTTAGCAATTTCCACAAACAAACATTTTTTTTCCCCCTGCTCTGTACAAAATAGATCAAGAAAACACACAATTATCTCTAAAAACTGGAACAGATTTTTATTAAATTAACCTTATTAGTGCATTACGGTAAGCAAATGCCAAAAAAAGGAGTCCCTCATTTGCATTAAGATAGATTTTTCAGGTTGGCTGCACAATTTAATTAAAGAAAAGATTAAGAATCATTAACCAAGCTGCTCTACCTTGCAGTAGTGACGGGCTCACATCTGACTCAGGTTAACAGAAACCCAGATGGCGGCTCTCTAACTGTTGAATCTCCATAACCAAATCAGAATGATCCCATTAGTTTCCCGGGGAACAAATTGGAAACCAAAAAAAAAAAAAACAAGAACAACAACAACAACAAAAATAAAACAAATAAAGTGAGGGAATTCTGGAAAATCTGCCCCACTTGTGTGCGGTGCGGCCGGCGGCCAAGTTTCCCTCCGCGGTCCCTCGGTTCACTTTCCAATTTGTCTGCTCGGTGAAGGGGGAGGTGGGGTGTGGGGAGGGAGGGAGGGGGGTGGGGGGGGGGTCAGGGGTGACTCAGGTGGCGAGGCTTCATTTGGGTCCCGAAATCAAAATGGAATTGGTGCACAAATGAAGAGCTCATTTGTGACGCTTTGCATGCATTTTGGAGAACGGCGCCGCTACCTGAACTTCATCATGCCATATCTCAAACCAATAAAAGGTTCAGTCCGTAAATTTAGCTCTAATTTTATGCCAGAGGTCACTTCCCCATTTTTTTTTTTTTAAAACATATGAATTTATCTCTGAGAGCTGGGGCTGGATGATTGCAATATGTGCCTTGTCACTTTGCGATAATGAGTAGAAAACCTCTTTCCACTCATTTTTGACAAGATTTTCACAAACTGACGTGCAATTTGTGACCGAGGAATCCGTCTCTGTTTCATCAGCAAAGTGCTAATTAGGTCAAAACACAGAATAAAAAAAAATCCACCTTTGCATACTTACGATGCTGACATGCATATCACTGCACTCCTTAACCTGCCTCATTCACCTGTACTGCAGTTAGAGGCACATTAAGTCAACCCAAAGAGGATTCAGGGTGTAACGCAGGTCCCAATGAACAGTCAAAAAGTTTTTATTTACATTTTATTTATTCTTTATTTATGCAAGATCTCGTCCTCAATGGAGTCGCGGTCAAAACGGACCAAGCACAGTTAGTTTCACCTAAAAAAAAAAACAATCTCACCTGCTGTAAAAGCAACACAAGCTCATGTTGGAAGCCAATGCTAGCTATTCAAACTGTGCATAGACCTCTGTTACGTTAACTTTAAATTCAGGAAGCCCAAAGCATATACACATATGGTGCATTGTTATTATGACAAAGACACTAAAGAAAACCTCGGATGTTCACACACCACAGGCCGACGTCATCAAATCACTCAGAAGACGTCAAAAATCCTTAAAAAAACAAATTACACAGAACGAAAATCGGAGTTCAATATTATTTGCTTACCCAACTGAGCCTCATGGAGTTTTATTGTTTGAAGTTTCTGTGCCGAGGTGTCCTCACATTGTTATTCCAGACATGCAGATGAAAAAAACCAGCATTGCATTGTGGTGTAATGAGGCTGCAGTGTTGCATTGTGGCCCGTGTGCTGCTCCTGTCTGGGAAAATGAACCCCGAATTTGACCCAGAAATACAAGATGTACCTAAAATCATCCATCGCCAAGATCATCGGCACTCACAGCAGCCGTGGCAGAGGCTGTGGACGTGCTCCCCGATAAGCTCACACAAGTTTTTGCAGAGTTGGAATGCCAGCAGGAAGCGGCTTAAATTCCTATATTATCAATATTACAAGGCACCGGTAGCGAGGGATGCAGAGGTTTGTGCCAGCCAAGCCTGACAGCAGATGTAACAAATATTCCTGTGTGCCTCCCAGTGATTATATATGAGAAAGAAGTGCTCGGGAAAGGAATAATAATATTAAAAAAAAAAAAAAAAAAGTCGCTCAGTATTAACCTATTTCGTGTTTGACCTTTTTTTTTTTTTTTTTTTTTTTGGGATACGCACTGTAATGGAACTAAGTCAGCGGTCGCAGGTCTGATGCACACACAGAGCAAGTGGAGTGGAGAGGATTTGACAGCCTCAGCTCTCTGACCACCGTAGGGTTAAAGAATTTGGTATGCAAATTATTCGGGAAGGATGTTGTTAAAAGTGTGACAGAGAGAGAGAAAGCGAGAGAGAGAAGGAGAGAGAGAGAGAGAGAGAGAAAAAAGGGAGGTACACATCCAAACCCCCTAATCCTCTTGCTTTCGCCAAAATGACAAATGCAGGAACTGAGGCATAAAAGAATCACTCATGTATGGCACACTTGAGTATTACTGCGAGGCACCTGCATTGGAATGAACAGATACAAATAAATACAAAATAATGCAGGGGAGGGGGGCGGCGGCGGCGGCGGCGGGGTGACGGGGAGGAAAAAAAAAACCCACTAAGAAGCTTAAAAGAGTCTTCGGCGTTTGAATGCAATCAAGCGCCATTGAAATGATACCAGGTGCCTGGCAGGTGGAGGGAAACAGATGCGCCGGGGTTGGCAGCCTCGGCGGCGTACAGGTGTGAAAAAAACGTGCCTGCTCCCTAATTACCGATTTAAATGCTTAATTTCTGTGTTTCAATATTGATTGCTACCTTTCTGCTCCTATTTCCCCACGGAGCGGACCGAGCATTTGCGGCGAGGCCTTGTCAGTGTGTTTTCTTTCTTTTCTTCTCTCTCTCTCTCTCTTTTTTCTCCCTCTCTCTCTCTCTCTCTCTCTCTCTCCCCCAAACAAATCTCGGCTTTTCTCCCGAGTGTTGCTCTGTGTTAATGTTTGGATTCCTTCCCGAATCGTTCCTGAATGATTAAAGGAGGGAGGAGGGAGGAGGGAGGACGAGGAGGGGAGGAGGGGTGTCTTCGTGATTTGATGGCAGGGCAGCAGAAAGGCCCGCTCGCAGCGTCGCTCCTCTTCTCTCTTTTTAGATTGGATCATATACTGGTAATGGGACGCACAATCAATGGCCGTGTATGGATGCCAAAAGCTGCCCCCCCCTCCTTTCAGTGGATCCAGATGGATCTTTATCTGGCGATGTATTGATGAAAATCGCTCCTCTCATTTGCTGGCCCTCCTTCCTTCCTCCACGGGCAAATGATAGAGTCGTGTACCTGCTGTAATTTGTACTTTAGTTTGGGATCTGTAACCTGCTGTGCTGCCATTTGAAGAGGAGGAGGAGGAGGAGGAGGAGGAGGAGGAGGAGGAGGAGGATGGTGAGGAGAAAGACCGGAGTGACTGCCACTAATCATAATGGAGTCGTATGTGTGCATGCGGCATGTACTTTTCCTCGAGCAGTGCAAGTGCTTTTCTCTGTGTGTGTGTGTGTGTGTGTGTGTGTGTGTGTGTGTGTGTGTGTCAAACAGCAGGCACATCACTGATCTGCCTCAACACAGAGAAAGAATTCTCTTTCATATCTCCTTGTGCCATTGATTGGTGAAACCTGTCATATCCTGTTATAACCTCCCACCGCGCCACCACACACACACACACACACACACACACACACACTTCTGGCCCCTTTTTGCCCTGCTTCAGCCTTTACCCTCGAGCACAAAGGCTCTTCTAGCTCATCTGCCTTCTCCAGGAGGAATCTGTCGAAATTTTACTGCGATAGATGTTAAATTATTGTCTTAAAATCCTATTTATTTAACATAAATCAGGAAAATAAACAGCTAAACAGCTTCATACTAGAATATCTTCTCATATCAGGAAGTCAAATCCCTTCAAATGGCGTCTGCAGCTTTAAAAACCTCTTGGTAACTTTATTTTCCTTCACAGTTTTGACGTATTTTGAACTATAATCTGTTTGGTTTGACTCCAACAGCCAATCAGCTGAAGGAGGCGTCGCCACCTCGGGTCCAGTCACATCCTGCGCGCACCCACGTGCACTGCTGCCGTGCACGCTCGCTTCCCCTCCCCAGACAGTGTCCCTGACATGCCGTCATACCAAGACGATCCCTTGATGCACAGATAAACTTTTCTTAAATAAAGCCATGACTCAAACATTTGAGAAGCACATGAACCCTCCTACCGTCTTTATGATGAATTTGACCCCATTTAATGTGTAACATCCCTAAATACATGATTAACATCGTTTTTTTTGGCTCATATTTCCTAATTTAACAGGGACAAGTGAGTCAACATAAAATTAACCTCATATGTTTTCAATGTCACACATTTGTTTTAGTTGTTTTGGACGCTGAAGATCTGTAACATCACATTTATAATAATCTTCAGAAAAATTCCCTCTGCTTTACAGACCTAACAGAACCACACCTGTAGTAACATAACACACCTGTAGTAGATCCAGTTTGAGTGTATGTGTGTGTGGGGAGGGGATATTTTTTATTTAAGGGGCTGACACCTGACATATAATTTTTATTATAGTCATTTTCTGGAGGTTTACGTCACTGGAGTCGATAAAAATGTTATTAAATTTGAATACAAGCACAGCACAAATACATGTAAAGTTGTTAACGCATCCCATTTGCTCCCCCACACTGCACCAACCAAGAAAAAAAAAAAAAAAAAAAAAAAAAAGACTGTATCCACACTCTTCGGGGGCAACTGTTTTATTTGCAGGAGCGAGCGTGTCAGCGGCGCGGCGGGGCGGTGCATGCTGGGACGGGGTCCAGGGCCCACCGCGGCGGCTCCCGTTGCAGGCCGACAGCTGCCTTTCCCAGGTGGCCTGACATTTGAGTCGCAGCCGGCCAGATTAGATGGAAGGTGCACGAGGAGGGACAGAAGGCTGGAGGAGGGGAGGGCAGGACGATTAACTTAGTGCCAGGTTCTTGTGCGCACGGGGCTGGAGGAGGAGGGCGGGGTGAGGGGTGGGGGGGGGCGGAGGTGGAGGGGGAGGCGGCCCGGGGGACAACCTGAGCCCCTGGATTTCGGTCCAGATGGCTGGCCAGGGCACCCCAGAGGACCCCCCCTTATTGATTTAGGAGGGAAAACAGAGAACCTGGCTTTGCTTTGGGCCCAGGCGAGCGCCAACTGTACCGTACAAGACCTGCTTGGCTGCCTCTCTTCTTCTTCCTTGCTATACTCTATGTATATATATATATATATATATATATATTACATTTTTTCATCCTCTTCTCAGGTTATCTTTGCCGACTTGAAGAAAGGGGGAGCGCCAGCGAGGGTGGAATATGAATAAAGTCGGCTGATTTAGCAGGTCGAATGTAAAACGGGTCACACATTCGCAGGTCTAATCCCCTTTTGTTCGCGGTCAAATTGTGCGCTGATATGAGACGGTATCGGCTCCCTGGAACCAAATAGAGCCTGAACGGTGCAGGTCTGTGTTTAATACAAAGAGCCGCTCTGCTAGTGAGCAGCCTACAGGAGATGTGCGAGATAAGATTTGTAGAAATACATGAAAGGGGGACAAGGGTATAAATATGTATGCGCCCCTTGGAGTGGAGCCCTTTTTGTGTGCCCATTAGTAGAGTTTTTGTGATACCCATTGTCAGTGTGGTAATGCATACACAGGCGGTTATGGTGTGTGTTTTTTTTTTTTGTGTTTTTTTTTCTTTCACGCACTGTACTGACTGTCGCTGCTGCATAATGGAAATAGTTGGAGAAACATGGAAAAACATAAAGCACAACATTACTGTGTGGCATGGGGCTTTTTTTTTGTGAACGCAACATCATGAAAAAATGAGGATTTTTGAAGATTGGAGGAGTTTAGTGCAACTTGAGACGGCTGCCATTAGAAAACAATGAACTCCACTTTTACAAGATGATCAGTTCAGTTCAAAAGTAACTGTGATACGTAACAAAGAAAACTTTTTGACTTTTTCTTACCCTTTTATCTTTTATATTTATGTATATGGATGTATAGCATATGCATATTATGCATATATGTATGTATGTAAATATGTATCTGTTTACGTGCATGCAGATTTGTGTATATGCATGCATGCATTTTTAAATTTTGCAATTGTCCCTAACACACATACACATGATTTTAAAGCATAAGAACCAAAAGTTTAGCTGTTGCAACTGTTCTTTAATTTTGCTATTGTTCTGTGGCTTTTATTTTGAAAATTCTCACCTTGTTAAGCACTTATTGCTTGAAAAGTGCTCTATAAATAAGTTGTTATGATTATTATAACTAGTAGTAGTAACAGTATTCCTCTAGTTGACTGGATCTAACAGACTGGATCCTCTGTATTTTAGAGATGCTTCAAAATAAGAGGTTTCATTTCTTCTTTTCCTTCAAAATGCATGGACAGCTTTTACGAAATTAACCTCTATCGTAGGAAACTGAATGATGTCGCCTTGACTCCAGACCTGTGTGTTTGATATTTGGATCAATTCAGTGTGTTTTCAAAGCCCCGCACACAAGGCACAGTCTTCCTCCGCCTGATTCCACGTCTCAGAGCGCGCAAAGAGTTAACCGGAGCTCCAGCGTATTAGGATCTCGTAGCATATGATATTTGTCAATATTGTCGATTAGCTATGAAACGGATCCCCTTCGGCGAGGGTCCGGAGCAGAGAGCTGTCTGTAACCGGACGCCCACGCGCTGCACAGACTATTGACTGACAAGGTGGACCTCTCTGTGTTCTGTGAGAGCTGAAGTGCCTCCGTGTTGTTTTTGTGGACTTGCGTTGTGCTAATGAGCATAATTATCTGTTGTTTGTGTCTCTCTGTTTAACTTCAGGAGGGTGATACCTGAGGCAAGTGTGTGCATTTGCAATATGCACATGTACATTTGTGCACAGATGGATAGACAGCAAACTTGCAGGTTAACAATAATGAGATGATAATGCACAACGAGGCGTCCCTGCTCACCTTTACCTCGTCTGCTCCATGTTATTCCTTGTTTTGTTGTGTTTTGTCGTGATTATACCATGACTACCTGCCAACTATTTAAAAAAAATAGAAGAATATTTAAAGGACCACACCTGTGATTTTGCATATTTAGTGTAAAATCAACAAAATGTAAAAAGGTCACATTTCCAGTTTGATAAATATGATATGAAAATGAACTTTCTTCACATCAGTATTCCTTCACCGTAATAAAGTCCCCCACATTAGTTTTCCCAAAAGCAGCAGCACCGTTGGGCTTTGATGATTTAAAATTGGGGTGGAGTCAAAACAAAACAAAACAAAACAAAACAAAAAAAAAAAAAAAAAAAAAAAGCACTCCCTCCGCCGCAGAAAATAGTCCCCCAGGGAAACGCTTTGCTTTCCACAGCTGTGTGGTTTGGACTTTGTTAGCAGCAGAAGCAGAAAATTATAAGGCACATTTTTATGCTATGTTGTGAAATGTTAAGCACCCCCGTATGATTTGCTAAATGGTTTGCTGTTATAGAAAATGTGGGGAAATTTTAGCAAATATTCCAAACATTCAAAGTCACTGAGATGGATTTAAAAAAAAAAAAAAAAAAAAAAAAGAAAAGAAAAGAAAATGTGGGGAAATTGTAGTAAATATTCCAAACATTCAAAATAACTGGGATGGATTTAAAAAAAAAAAAAAGAAAAGAAAAGAAAAGAAAAAAGAAAATGTGGGGAAATTGTAATAAATATTCCAAACATTCAAAAACTCTGGAATGGATTAAAAAATGTATTTAAATTAATTAATAATAATAATAATTTTAAAAAAAACTGCCACAGCTGATTTGGCTAACATGATTCAACTTGAGTCACAAATTTTGCCGACATCGTGCTTTTGCCCAGATGGATTAAATACGGCACAAATCTGCACAAAAATGGCTCGGCTAGCTCAGTGCCGGGGTAAACAATGTGCTAATCTTAATCTAATCTCAGAGCGTACCGCTGACCCTAACCCAGTGTGTGAAATTTTGGCCAGTTTGTTACATGGATAGTCATATTCTGCATATTCTGCATGTAAATGTGGAATGAGCTGTATTCAATGAGTGGAACCGCTGATTAATTTTGAAACGGCGACAGCCAATGGGGAACCTCAACACTTTTAAGAGATGCCCTCCAGCCAATCAGATTCAAGAATTCACCGTATCCGTCTTTGAGTATTTCAGTTCTGTCTGCCTTCGCGTTTGGACTGAATTGAGGCTTCTTTTTAGTGCAAGTTACCATTTTTTCTCTTTTTGAATGACGTCAGAGTTACTGGCTTGGCAATGCAGACAGATTCAGATTTGAGCGTTTAATTAGCAGGTCGCATGCAGGTTGCACGTCTGGGGATGTGATTGTGTGCCACATCTCCTTGTAGTCCAGATGGGAATTGGGGAGAAAAAAAAAAAAGAAAAAAGGCCACTCAGTGCTGCTTTTTGTCAGTCGAAAACATCAGATCTGAGTCACATGTGATGGAAAAAAACAAAAACAGGCTTGTGTCATTTTCAGCTGCAGTGCAAACGCAGCCTCAGATAATATAGGTATATTTGTGCCTTTTATATGTGTCATGATAAAGTACCTGCCTGTTTGTGTCAGCGTGAGTATGTGTGTATATCTGTGTGTGTGTGTGTGTGGAAACATTTGAGAGTGTGTGTGGTGATAATTGAAGGCCTCGTGGCCCCCGTGGGAGCGCTCTGATGTGAGCCTGTCGCTGCAGAGTGTGGTGTGACGCTGAAAGGTGTGTATTGTTTTATCACTCACAAGTGTTGCTGTGGCTGAGGGAGTGTGACAGTCGTGCTAAAATCTGAGCCGAGTCAGGACCTGCTGGTGGACCTCTGGAGGAAAACCCATGAAAACAATGAGAACATGGCTTACCTTTTTTATTTATTTTTTTTTTTTCTCTGCCAAGGGAGAGGTCTGCTGATATCTTTAATACACACTTTTATAAATATCAGGCTTAGAAAATCTTTAAATAGTCTTCATGTCAACTAAGAAAACGTTTGATCTCTTTTAACTTATCCATTGATTATTTGTTTTCAAAGTCTGAATCAGCGTTTCTGATGTTGTTAAACTCTAGACTGATCTCTGAACTAATATTGGCACTGCAACTTAAAGGAAACTATTGAAATAACAGTTTACACGGTCAAATAGTTAATATCTTGCCATCTTCCTACCTAAAACTGACCCCTGACTTGCATTTGTATTCATCTGCAGTGCATGTTTGAATAAGTAAAATATGATTTGCCCAAAAATCTGCCCTAAAATGTGTTAAAATGTGTCTTAAATGGTATTAAATTTAACTTTCTAAAGCCCTGTTTTTCTAGCACCTATTGCCTAATTGTTGTCTTCCCACCCTCTTGAGCTACGGTGGCCTGGAGTTGACACAAACGGAAAAGTCACATTTGGAGAAGCTAACCAAATAGTTACTGTATTATTAGACTTCATATATCACCAGGCTAAATACTGCTAAATTAAACAGCTTTGTCTTTGTGTAACAACTAGCAAAAAATAGAACCGCTATAGCAGTCCAAGCAGTTCAGAAAATGTTATGTTTTTACCTCATAAAAGCATTTAAAATACAGAGGAATCAGAATCAGCTGGATGCCAGCTTTAAAAAGCAATATTGCTATGAATTCAAAAAGTATTTTTACTGCAGGTATTTGGCTGAAAACGCAAAACCTGTTTTGTCACTTCCATTTGTACTGATTCTCACAAAATATCGGTATCAACCTCAAAATATTGGTGCGTCTTGAATTTAAAAATCAGGAAAAGACAATGCTTAAATGACGACATGAATATTTTGTGCGCAATACCCCTTTACCGAATTCCCCAGACTGAGACCAGATGCTGGACACCATTTTCTCCTCTGGACGTCCAGCGGTTCAGTTCCTATGGGTAGTATTTCCTGTTAGCTTAGCATAAAGACTTGAAGTCTATGGGAGTCATTAGCCCGATCATTAGCTATGACATGTATTTCAAATCCACATGATCCACTGTGTAAATAAAACAGCCTCGGAGCTGCTGTAAGGCTTATTGTTTCACTTTGACTCAGCCAGGCTAACAACTCCTATAGACTTCAAGTGTTTATGCTAAGCTAACACACCACATTTCCTTTAAGCCAGATCACAATATCACGATGATGATATCCAGTCTCATATGATGATATATTGATAGATGTCTTACTGGACGTGGAGTTTTGAAAGTGAGGAATCACCTGGCAGATTAGACACTGATCAAAAACCCCGTCAGCTCCCCACCGATTTATTATGACATTATACTTCATGTTCATTTTGTGCTGCGGGGCAGGAAAAACCACGCTTATTGCCCCTTTAATGCGTCCTCCCTCCTCTCCTGTGTGAACTAATGCCTACATGGCAGGATTTATAGGTCACTGATGCAAAAAACAGCTCAGGGCGATATACCATTGTGAGTACAAGGTGTATTAAACACACATATGCTCCTAAATGAATATTTAGATTACTACCCTTTATTATTAGTCTGTCCTGGAAACATTTGAATATCACCTCCAGCATTGTTTTGCTTATCTAGCCCACCGCCACCGCCGACCGCCCCCCCCACCGCCGCCCCTCCAACAGGCTCTTTCTTTCCGGGGGAAACCGCCATAGTGTGCTCAGTGATGTATAATCACCTTGAAATTAATTAATCGTAACACAACAACGCCGGCGATAGCATCAGCGCCCGTGTAGTTCCCTCTTTTGTTCGGCCACCCGCTTTTTCCTCAGGTTGCTGAGGTTGCTGTCCTGGATGCCATCGAGCTAAAATGGCTGCTATCTCCGAGCTGTGTGTGTGTATGTGTGTGTGTGTGTGGGGTCTTAGCGAGTAATTAATCTCAATGAAGCCCATAGCCGAGGTAGGTATGAAGGCCCAGAATTCAATTACCCCTCCTCCTCCTCCTCCGCCGCCGCCGCCGCCGCCCCACTCACCCAACGCACACCGGCGCTTTTACAGGAGGAAATATGCCGCCTTTATTTTCCCAGGTTAATATGAGCCACCTGAGCCTTATCATCATTTCACCGGCGTGCCGATATTGTCATAACACATGCAAGCTCCCGATTTTACTCGAGTTTTTTAGTTTAGTCAGGGCCGCTCAGTGCATTTTCAATTAGAGGGAAAATAAAATAAAATAATGCACGCGCTTGTTCGCTGCAGCTCCACCGCGATGTTTTCCCTGAGCATTTGCACACAGAAAGGGAGCTCGTGATGTCTAAAAGTGGCGAATGAAGAGGGATATTTACTCATTCACCAAGATAGCATTTGTTGTGCCCGGTGGAGTGAGCGAGTAGAGCCGAATTATGGATCTGAAGCTGAAAAAAGGTGAAAAAAAGAAGGAGAGAGCAGCAGTAAGTCTGTTCGTTTGGTGTTGAACGGCCTCATGGATTCTCCAAGTCTCCTGGAGGGACGCAGCTCCATTTTTCCTGAAAATTTTCCCTCATTTGGTGTTTTGATGATGGTGCTGGAGAGTCCTAAATGTCCCATCAGTGTGAAGCTGGGGTGAGAGGAGGTGTGTGCAGGCCACAGCATCGTGATTTACATCATCATCATCATCATCATCATCCTCATCCTCATCCTCATCAAACTAGTCAGTGATGCCCTCGTGCCCTGTGGTTTGGTGGAGTTTGGTCATCCTCAAAGAGACTGTGAGAAATCATTTTACCTGCTGACCTGAGAATTAGCATGAAAATAATGAGACAATTACATGAAAATTGTGAGGAAAACGACAAGAGAATGACCAAACTATTACCTAAAAAATAAAAAAAAAATAAAAAAAAAAAAGTGGGGAAAAAACATTATAGGATAATTTGTAAAATATAATTGGTAGTTAGCAAGAAAAAAAGTATTTTAAAAAAATTATATATGATTTCAAAAATATAATTGAAAATCATGAAGAAAAAATATTTACTCCAATAAAATATAATAATAACAACAATAATAATAATAATATGAAAATGACCATAATATTCCCCCAAACAATTAAAATAAAACAAAGTGCATTTTGTTAAAAGTGTGAAATAAAACCTTTTCAAAATATTAGTGCACACAAAGGCTCAAGTGTAAAATGGCCCCCACAGTACAACAGAGCCAGTGGACCCCCCACTGTCGGGCTCCAGCAGGCAGGCCTGCAGTTTCTCCTGTCCAGAAGATGGTGAAGGATGACTCAGCACTTTTTCCCACATCTGTGTAGACTCTCAGCTGTGCGCTTGTCTTTGCAATGAGGCTTTATGCACTGCAGCCCTGCTATATCATCTCTTTGTGCTCTCATATCTCTGTGCATTATAATATCCCTTTCTATATACTACATCCTCTTTATGTGCTATAATACCTGTATTTGCTATCATATCCCTCTCTATGTGCTATAATATCCCTTCTATGTGCTATAATACCCTCTTTATGTGCTATAATATCCTCTCTGCGTGCTATAATATCCTCTCAATGTGCTAATATCCCTCTATGTGCTATAATAGCCTCTCTATGTGCTATAATATCCTCTCTGCATGCTATAATATCCTCTCTGCGTGCTATAATAGCCTTTCTGTGCTATAATATCCTCTCTATGCTATAATAGCGTCTTTATGTGCTATAATATCCTCTCTCTGCTATAATAGCCTCTCTATGTGCTATAATACTCTCTCTATCTGCTATAATATCCCATCTGTGTGCTATAATACCCTCTATATGTGCTATAATATCCCGGCTATGTGCTATAATAGCCTCTCTATGTGCTATAATATCCCTGTATTTGCTATAATATCCATCTATTTGCTATAATACCCTCTCTATGTGCTATAATATCCTCTCTAAGTGCTATAATATCCCTCTGTGGGCTATAATACCCTCTTTACGTGCTATAATAACCACTCTATGTACTATAATACCCTCTCTGTGTGCTATAATATCCTCTCTATGTGCTATAATATCCTCTCTGTGTGCTATAATATCCATCTATGTGCTATAATAGCCTCTCTATCTGCTATAATATCCTGTCTATGTGCTATAATACCCTCTCTGTGTGCTATAATATCCATCTATTTGCTATAATATCCTCTCCATGTGCTATAATATCCGTGTATGTGCTATAATATCCCTCTATGGGCTATAATACCCTCTTTACGTGCTATAAAACCCTCTCTATGTGCTATAATACCCTCCCTATGTGCTATAATACCCTCTCTATGTGCTATAATATCCCTCTACGTGCCATAATTTCCTCTCTATGTGCTATAATATCCTCTCTATAATATAATAATATTCCTGTCTATGTTCTATAATACTACTCTCTATGTATTCAGGTGTCTAGCTGCTGTGTTGGGAGCTAAGTGAGGGCGGACTGGAGGTTCACCTTGAGGCAGGAAGTGTATTGTTTTGCCCCGCCCTCCTCCCCCGCTCCCGCCCCAACACGGTACTCACGATGATGAGCTGCCATCTTTGAACCTTTCTCCTCACTGTTCCTCCTCTCATTTTTATCGCTGTTACGACTTCCGTGCTTCCTCACGTTGGTAGCTACAGCAGATAGTAGCCATTGCAGCTTTAAGGTAGATGATTCAGAGATGGATTTCTGCAGAGACACTCGACATTTTTGAAATTTTTTGTCAGTCATGGCCACTTCACATCGCGTGCGTGGCTGAAATTATGATCCAAACATGCTGTTGAAAAGCTGCTCCTGCGATTCAAATGAAGGATCTTTGTGCATTTTTTTTTTCCACAATAAGCTGACACCGTCCTCTGGAATGAGCAGAATTGGGTATTGACCAATATTCTCATCCTCATTGATTTCTGGTTGACAGTACAGTGTATTTCCACTTTAATTATTTGCATGGCTGCTTTTTGCAGAGACAGACGTCAATATGACAGAATCCAGTGAATCTGCACAAAACCTGCGGCCATTAAAGTGAAGCACCTGTCCCGCGGGTGCGGAGTTGACAGTCTATGGCAGACATCTGTATAATGAGGAGAGGAGGCGCTCGGAGGGTTAAACGCAGAGATAATAATAATAATAAAAAAAAGAACCTGCATATCTGTTTTGTAAACGATCATTCAGTTCAATGTCCCTAAAATCTATAACATCTACTCTGTGAAAGATTTTTTTTTTTGTCTCTTGTGGATTGAAGCTACCACCAATCTTTGATGAAGTATTGTAATTCGTAGACTTTCTGCAACAGAACTCCACATGTACTTAATTTGTCTCCAAATATGCTTTATCTCAGCATAACAATGAGGCGTTTTGTGTCTATTTTAATATTAATATGGCATAGTTAATAGGATATTTCGGGAGCCAATTCTCACATGCAAAGCAATCCCAATACTCGGCCCCCAGATGGAGCATCCAATAATTTACTGTTGGGACTGACAAAAAATAGACTCTCAGCTGAATTCTTCAAGTAAAGAGCCAATTACATTTGTGTTTAGCATTTTTTAGCTGACTGACATTTTCGAGTTTTGTTTTTTTGTTCTTTTGTGGACTTTGAGAGTGTTTTGCATTTCTAGATGAAGGCAGAAGATGTCGGGAAATTTAAAAAAATTAAATGAATTTATTTCACCATACTATTTTGAATTTGAACGAGACAACACTGATTTGACAACAATAGAATTAAAAAATAAAGAAACGAATAAATAAAATAATGTAAATTAAAATAAATTAATTTAAAGAAAAATATTCATACATTTGGCTACAGGTGTGAGGTTAAAAAAATGAGAATGGGTGATGGAAACTTTATTTGAAAAGAAAAAGAAAACAGAAGGGACTTGTGGTGTGTGCTTGTGTTCCACTGAGAGACAGCAAGCGTGGAGGTGGACGGGCTGCATGTTACATGTGTACACACTTTTAATAAAGTCATGTACAACTGAAGACACTCCATTTTCTAATTTAAACGTTTCCCCGGGGACTATTTCCCCTGGCGGAGGGACTGTTTCTCTCGGTTTCTCTCAGTTTCAAGTCATCAAAACACAAACTGAGGGAGGAAAATGGAGGAAAATGATATCAGAGTTGTAATACACCGCTGCTTGCTTCAGGAAAAGATTAAGTTCAAAACATTTAAACCTGCAAAATCACTGATACGGTTCTTTTAACATATCTCAGAGAGTTTTCTTTCACAGTAAATGGATTTGATTGCGCTGTGGAATACAAGAAAACTTCTGGAAGACAGACTTTTACAGTGAATATTACCGTGTGCTGCGCTAATGTGGGATAGATCAACCCACAGGCTCATATCCTGATGTTTTATTGAGCAAAACTCCCTTTATTTCCTCCAAAACATAAAGAAAAGTCCATGTTTCCAGCAGTGACAAAATAAGGAAAATGTCAAAGAAAGAAACAAAAAAAACTGATATAGAAATATTACGTGCATCTAAAATAAATAAGAAAAAACAAAAAAATTCAATCATGTATTATTTTTCTTAGGTTATATGAAATATCTTAAAATATTTTTTTTAAAAATCCAGCAAAAATCATCTTATATCTAAAAACGATTTATAAATTAAAAAAAACTATATGAAATATTTTTAAAAAATGAAAAAAGAAAGAAAGAATATTTTGTAATGGCACACGCATGTTTTTTTTAAAAAAAAAAAAAAAAATATATATATATTTAAAAATAATAATAAAAAAAAAAAGTTCAGTGGTTTGGTTTGCTTTGCTTATTTACTCATACAAGAAACTTTATTGAAGATACAAAATAAATTTAACAGGTGAGGGAGAAAAACCCCCAAGAAGCTGTATGTGTCATACCAATAATAATAAAAAAAAGCAAAATAAAAAGAAAAGGAAACATAATTTAGTAATATGATGCCTGGCGCTGTATGGAGACTCTGATAGTCCATCGCATTTCCTCTTGGGTCAGAGGCCAGCGAGGCGGAGCGTTGAGGAAGCGTCCAGACGGCAACCAAACACCAACCTAAGGGTCAAACCGCGGCTCGCAGGCCAGATCAGGCCCGTAGCACAATTACATCGGGCCCGCAGGATTAATTTGGATTTTCTGGCCCAGTTTTATTTCGCCCACAACGCGGATACTACAAACCCCAACATGCACTGCATCATAACCTGCTGTCAAACACCTGCGTGGCCCCGCCCCCTGCTGGTGAGCTCACACAGGTGTCTCAAAGCGAGTTTGTTTGCAAGGCGTCCAAAAGCAACGTCAATACAAAAAGTGGGAGATGAGGGTTTTCAAGACGGATGGCACGTTGTTTTTTTAATCACACGTCAGTCTGCCTAAACATTGGTTGGTTTAACATGAAGATAACAGTTTTACTTCTAGTTGGACTCGCATGCCAGTGATGTTACATGTGATTTCTCTCCGTTTCTCTGGTTATTTTTGATTCTATGTCTGTCTAACCATGCAGCTCAGCAGTTTGGTTTGAGATTTCCTCCCTTTGTTTTAGAGAAAGACTTTTGGGGAGAAATGACTCATGCAAAGTCCGTATTATTTTTGCAGGGGACATATTTTCATCAAAAGAATAATCACTTTGGGTCAAAGGTGTTGAACAAATATAGGCCCTGTTTGGCTTTTGAAGTAGTTGTGATTTTCCTCTTTTAGTGCTGAAGGTTGACATCCCTGATCATCGCTGCTGCTTTAACCTCCAAACCCCGGCTGGTGTTACATCGAAAAGGTAAAACGAAGGGAGAGAAGCTGATTGAGAAGGATGTGTGTGTGTGTGTGTGTGTTTGGGGGGGGGGTTGTCGCATGCTTCGAGATGAGCCCCATGCAAAGCTGAAACGTTAATACACGCAGCGAGCGTGACGGCGGGCGGCGCACCTTCCCATAAATCACGCTGGTTTTAATCATACCTGTCTTGCCGTCTGCTGCCGGCGTCCCCGGGAAATTGTTTTGCCTGCCTGCCTCTCTCTCTCTCTCTCTCTCTCTCTCTCTCTCGCTCCCTTTCTCACTTGCGTTCAATTATCTAGCAGCTCTTTCGGTGTTTATTTATTTATCCAAAGTTCATGTACAGTATGCATGCACAAATTTTCTCCTCGGGGAGCGAGAGCGGCTCGGCGGAGCGTGGCGGCTAACCACACCAGCAGGAGGTGAGGAGGAGGAGGAGGAGGAGGAGGAGGGGGAGGAGGGAATTAGAAGAGGAGAAGCTGATAGGAGTTGAATATTTCTCAGCGGCTGGCTGGAAGGTTGCTGGTTTGAATCCCTAGGCGCTCTCCTGTCAATCAGAAATCGGTTGAGTTGCCTTTGAGGATTCAACAGTGGTGGAAAAAAAAAAAAAAAAAGTACCCAGATTCTTTACTTAAGGAAAAGTACTACTAACATGATGCAAAAATACTTCATTAAAAGTAAAAGTACTGCAGTATCATCAGTAAAATGTAACTGAGTGTGAAAAGTAAAGTAGTAGTTAAATTACTGCTGCATTAACCTGTAACAGGTATTTTAATGCTCCACATCCTGTTGGCTGGTTTACACTCTAACAGCACATCTGATGTTTTACATGGAAAAACTTCTTCTGCAAAGTAACTAGGAACTCCAGCTGTCTGATAAATGTAGAAAAAAGTGCAAGATTTCCCTCTGAAACTTAGGACGTCTGTGAATAGAAATACTCAAAACTGCACTTGAGTACAAGTATTTGAGTGCTTACTGGGAACACTTGAGTGATAAAGGAAATGGTAATAAAAAATAAAATGAAATCAAATAAAATATATAATAACAATCCAGTCCAGTGATAGAGGTGTTCATTCACTTCTGTGTTTGGCATTGAGCTCATAGTTAGTGCTGCTGCTGGACTGGACTGCACTTTACTGACAGCTGTTTCCACTATTTTGTCCCCATCATTTTATATAAATAGGGAGGACAAAAAATTAGAAACACCTCTCAGTATAATGCAGTCCAGTAGCAGACCTCTGCAAACTACAACCTCAGTAATAAACACAGAATTAAAGTGACACATTCTCCAACACAAACTGAACATTATAAACTTTGTTTAAAGGTGGAATTTAAGGCAGAGCTGCTGAGCTGAGCTGCAGCAGACGGGACAGCTGGAGCTGAGGAAGTGACTCTGAGTGTGTATATTTATTGATCAAATTCTGATGTGCATGCATCAGAAGAAAAAGAACCTCTTCTCCTCTCAGAATTATGATAGAAAAGTCAAAATTCTGACTTTTTTCTGAGATAAATCTCAGAACTCAGTTTATTTATGTGTTTATTTATGTATTTACTGTTGGGTCGGCCCAAATCCTCTTCCTTATAATTGCACTTCATGTGTGATTCTTGAAATAATGTCCTCCTTCCTTCTCTGAGTAAAATTTAACTAGCAGAACTTATAGTAACATGTTAAATAACACCATCTAGCCAACAAATGACAGTAAAGAGACTTATTCAGTAAAAAGCAGCGATCAGGGAGCCTCAGCTGAGGGAGAGACAATTGATTTTACTGATGGGGGCAAATTTAGTCGTGTTTTTGGAGTGTGGGAGGAAACCGAGGACAATTAGGTGAGGACAAAAAATTAGAAACACCTCTCAACATAATGCAGTCCAATACAAGACGTCTGCAAACTACAACCTCAGCAATAAACAGAGAAGTAGATTTACACATTCTCCAACAAAAAGTGAACATTATAGGTAGAATTTATGGCAGAGCTGCATTAGACCGTACAGGTGGACCTAATAAGTGAGTGTATATACATATAAGATTTGTTTTTGCGGCGCCGTGGCAGTTTTCTCCAGGAAACAGTGTTCTGAAGAGAAAACGGAAAAGCTTTCACAAACAGGATGCATCCGTGTCACAGCAGTTGCTGGTTGCGCTCGGCAAACAAGGCGTTTATTGATGTGAAAATGTGGATTATGATGTTAAAAGGAGAAAAAGGTGGAGGAACAGAGACTGGAAAGTGAGTTAGAGCGCAGAAGGTAAAGAGAGGTGAGCGGGAAACAACAAAGGGAATAGGATAAGAGAGACCTTTCCCATTTTTTTCCCTTTTAATAGATGTTGAAAACACAAGGGAGTTGACGGTGTGCGCCGAGGGAGAGGCAGGTAAAGGCTGCCTGCAACCTAATTAGAGGCCATATCACAACAGCAGCCGGGCCCGCGCCACTTCCAGTCAGCCGGCGAGGTAAACAAAGTGCCGCGCGGCTTGTTGCTGTGACATGTTAGATAAAGTGCTATTTACCTTTCAGTTGTTGGTTTCTTTTACAGCCGCCGCTGCACGTTATGTTCAGCGTGTTTGCTCGTGTTTGGTTTCTAACACAATGTCAACATCCAGAGAGAGAGAGAGGAAGAAACAGAGTGAGAGAGAGAGAGAGAGGAAGGGAGGGAGAGAAGTGGGTCGACAGCGGCAGGAAAGACTCAGCTGATGTGGGGATGAGATGGAGAGACAGACAGAGAAGTGACAGAGAAGTGACAGGACGGTTTATTTGCACTGGACTGATCCTACCTGAGGACGTCCGGTCATGTGTGATGTTGGCCGAGGTCGTCGGTGATGAGGATTTTCTCATTTTTATTCTCACCCATGTGCAAGGTGAGACGCAGGTGAAGCGTTTCCAAAAAAAAACAATGGTTTCTTTTAAAAAAAAAAGTTAGAAAAAGCCAAAATATCACAACAGAATGACTCGGTGCAGCTCGATGCAAGTCTTCCGTGGAAAATTTTCTTTTTTTTTCTCACCCATGTGCAAGGTGAAGTGGAGTTGGCAAAAAAAATGAAGTCAATAGTTTTTCTTTTTTGTGATATTTGCCAGTGTTGTCAGTGCTGAATTTTTTTTTTATTCATTTTTGTTCCTGCCTATGTGCAAGGTGAAACACAGCAGAAGTTTTTCCAAAATAAATAAATTAAGAAAGAAAGACAGAGAGAAGTCTGGTTTCTAAAAATAAAAAGTTTGAGAGGCAAAAAAAATCAGAACAAAATGACTCGCTGCAGCTCGGGCAGCACAATGCAAGTCTTCTGAAACAGTCGCATCACGAGTTTAAAGAACGCACATTTTAAAGGATGACACTTTCTTTTGTTGTTTTGGTTATTAGATTGTTGTTTTATCAATTTATCCGTCAATTTGCAGATGTCTTGGATGATTCATTAAAGCTGGGGTAGGTACGTTTTTAGAGTCACACAGGTCGACAGCGCCCACCCTCGTGCACGCTCATTCACCCTCGTGCATGCTCATTCACCCTCGTGCACGCTCATTCACGCTCGTGCACGCTCATGCATGGTAGCTCCGATGTCCATATGACATTCTGGCGTGTCATATCGGCATAAATCTTCATTTCAGGAACAACAGAAAGCTCAGTCTCTTATTTTACATGGTATGCCTACAGCTGCTCTCATTATGACCTTCTGGAAGCTTATATACTTTTATTATTATTATTATTATTATTATTCCATGTATGACATTTTATATGAAACATTCAATGCGTTGAAGCAGCGTCTTCATGTCGACTGCATTTCGTCAACAAGTGCAGTTTGACTTTTGGAGAAAAATGTCTTCACAATAATCAATATTGCCTTTTATTTCCCAAACTATAACTGAACAAAACATGCAACTAATTTAACAAATTTGTGTTTTGCGCTACTTTGACGTTGTAACCGCACTTTAGCCGGTTTAAAAGTCAGGGCTTAGACGTTCAGACCGAATATCTCAGTGCATTTAGTTTGGCTCAGGTTTGACTTGGAGGAAAGTCGCCTCGTCATCTAATTAATTTGATTTGTCAGTTGATTTATCTATTGATTACCGAGTGTCACAAATAGCTGTATAACTTGTTACAGCTGGTGCCTTGTTGATCTTCTCCCAGCCCCTTTGCCTCTCCGGTGTTAAAGAAAAAAAAATAAAATAAAAAAAAAAAATCGATTTCACGACCGAACAGATGAAATGAGTTCAGATGGCCAATTTTATGCGGCGAAAGTCAGGATGTATATACGTTTTTAGCCGTCGAGTTCATCAGCGTCTGCGTGTTAATTACCGCCTCGGTGGCCTCGCCTCTTAATGGCGTTGAAAAGGCTCCGGCGACATCTGTCTCCCATGTTTTTAAGCGGAAAGAATAGCACTGTCACCCCTTACCATAAACCATAAACCATGTCAGAGCCGAGCGTGGCACCTAGCTCCTCGACAAAACAAAGGCTCCCTGCAATTAAGGAGGCCTTTTCTCACCGCCCGACAGCTCCCTTCCTTTTTTTTTTTTTTGCTTTATTCCGACAATTTCCAGCAACTCTAGCAGACACCTTAAGTGGCGCTAAGTGATCAAAGAGGGGAGTGCATATTGGATAACGCAATTAGGCTACGAGTGAGAGAGGAGAGTAACAAAGAGACAGACAAGAGAGGGACTTTGAACAGATAATGGCTTGTAAACAGAGGACATTACTTTACACAGAGATTATTCAGATCCCGGCCTGACACCGGATGCACCAGGGTCTATTAGCCGAGTTACGCCCAGTGGGAGAAACCAGACTGGATCACTTTAGTTGGGAAATGGGAGCGGCTGGCACGCTGTAGCGGAAAAAAATAGTAAAAAAAAAAAAAAAAAATAGAGATTCTCAGGCTTCCTCTAATTGCCAATATTCAAAACAACACTAAACGGCAACAGTTGAGAGAGAATGTAAGGCAATCTCACCGCACTCTCTCTCTCTCTCTCTCTCTCTGTGCTTGTCATTGGTGTACTTAACAAGAGGACATAAGTGGCCCCTCTTGTCGTAATGGAGATTCGAGGCATATAAAGAATGAGTGTGTGTGTGTGTGTGTGTGTGTGTGTGTTGTGGGGCGGGGGGTTGCAGCCAAAGGAAGGGAAGTGGTGGTTTCCTGCCGCTAAATGACTTGTGTCAAAGAGTCAAAGCGTAATTATCGCGCCGCCGGTCAACCTGCTCACCTGACAGCAACTAACCCCGCTCTGAACGAACGGGAGGGGCGCCGGGGAGCCAGATGCTAATTTGCAGAGGGGTGAGGGGGGCGGGGCCTAATTGTGGTAGATCTAATAGGGATCAGTGCTGTGGGATTTCTCCTTACATCTGCCGTCTGGCTGAGACCGGCCGCACCTGAGGCCCGGCCCGGCCTGGCTCGGCTCCTCGCAGGTTGGTTTTGCAGCGCGGTGGGCGGGGCGACGTGGCACCTGTGGCCGGCGGAAGTGGGTGGGGCTTGGTGGATGGAGGGAAATACAGTTGGCTGGTTTGGTTTCCTGTGTTTCCTTGGATGGGAGGAGCATGGCACGAAAGGCCTCTGCACACCAAGTCCGTATTTTCCTAAGAATTTTTTTTTTTTTTAAATCCGACATCTTGCACGCTGAGTCCGATGTGTTTTATTATTCTGTGCATCGTGAAATTCGCAATATGAGACAAAAAGAAAACATCTGTGCTGTAGGAAAAGAGCACACCGGCTGATCACCGTAGAAACTGTACACGTTCATTTAAGTTTCCACGGCGACCAGCCTGACGTGATGATGTGCAGATCCTCACGGCCTCAAAACGAGAAAATTGAACGTGTCGGAGTCGGTGTGTGAACGTGATCGACGCAACGTGAGGTCGTATTTGTTTTTACATGCAACAAGTTAAGACGGAAAATACAAACTTGCTGTGCAAAGGCCTTTAGATCTAGTTATGTTCAGCAAATCGGATTTATTCCTCCAGTCAGATCTTTAAATCAGACTGTCCACGCTGGTTTTTTTTTTTGCAAATGATCAGATCTGATTTGTGTCCAGACGTCAGTGACCTTTCTGCGCTTTTACTGTGCATGAAGAAAATTAACTTTTGCATGTAATATTAGCTATCTGTGTTAGCTATAACTTAATATTAGATCAAATGACTAGTTATCGTGGCAACAAAATCTTCGTTTAATCTAATCCTCAGTGTTCAAGGCTTGTTTTTCTTCCAACAAGTGGACAAAATCTGCCCGTGGTGATGAGATAATCCCACTTGTTTCCAGAATTTTCTTGAATCCAGTGTCGTTTTCTTGATCATACTTGTTCCCAGTGGAAAAAAAAAAAAAATAAAATCCTGAATCAAGTGAAACTGCATTGGAAATAAATGGGATTATCTCATCCCACTGGCAGATTTTGTCCACTTGTTTGAGGAAAACCAAGATTTGGACACTAGATGAGACTAAATGACTTGTTAAGGTGCAGATTTCGGCGTTGTACGGTGTTATTTTGATTTCCCGCCTGCAGAATCAGACTACCCTAACCCGAGTGTATCAGCGGACTGCGTTATAGGTGAATTGATATCCGGGGCGGAGGAGGCTCTGACCCTCTTGTAACACAGATCACCTCTACACTTGACTCGGGCTCGCTCATTGTGTCGGCGTGGCGAGGAAAAGCCCGGGGAAGCGGCCTCTCGGTCATCTTTAATTCATGCGATTAAATATGCAGGAGAAGCCCTCCTTGTACCAGCTGTTAGACGCCGTTACTGCGCCATAATTCACGAGTTCAAATCCCAGCAAATTGAGGCCGAGGTCGGACAGAAGCGCCGGCCGGAGAGGCATTATCCTCCGGCTGAGGGTGGAGAGGCCGGGTCGGGAGGGCGCGGCGTGAAGCCCGGCGCCGCTTAATCCTCACGACGCTCCGCTTTTACAAACGTGCGCGAGGGAAAGGAGCCGCAAAGGTAGATTAGAGGCACGCAGAGACGGAGGCTGGATGTCACCGAGACAAATGAACGTGTCGGTTTCCCGCCCCGATCGTATGTAATGACAGAGGACGGGCCGATCGCCGCATCCGCTCCCAGGGTGCCGCGGCGCTGACCTTTGACCTCCTTACAGCTGGTCGCATGTGACGTTTGCCAAGTAGAATGTGAGCACAGCAAAAAAAAAAAAAAAAAAAAAAAAAAAAATCCATGTTAACAAGTCATTTAGACTCAATACTCTTGTCTGTTGATATATAATTTGATTCTTCTGGTGGGAAATAAAAAATAAGATCACAAAGAGCATAAATATCTGTGTTAACAAGTCATTTAATCTCATCTTCAGTGTTCAAATCTTGTTTTTCTTCAAATGTAAAAAAAAAAAAAAAAAATTCTGCCTGTGGTGATGAGATAATCCCACTACTTTCCAGATTTTTCTTGATTCAAACATCATTTTTCTTGATCCTAGTGGCTGATCTGCCTCATTCTTCCTTGCTTCAACGCATTTATACTTTTTCCCAGGAATAAAAAGTGAAACTGGGGCAGAACAATAAGATAAGAAACTAAATTGCGCTTAGTTTTAATTCACATTAGAATTTTCATTTTCACTGTAAAAGCTGTAAAAATGATAATGATGATGTGATTTTTTGCTGAAAATCAACCAAAAAAACATTTTATCTTACATCTGGAAGGTACAGTTTGTGTTTCAGGGCGTCTCTGTAGCACCATAATATTTTACTCACAACAATACTTTGTGACACTTTTCACTTTTATCAAAAAATTGCAGCTCCTGTGATTTGGATAATGCACTTGGCCATATTGTGTATTGTGCATTTTGATGATATTTTGATTAATTTTCAGCCCAACAGGAAACAAATGGTATTTTCCTTTACTTTATGTGAAGAAAAACAAGATTTTAACCCTGAGGATGAGTCTGAAATGAAGATTTTTTTTTTTTTTTTTTTTTTTTTGCATTAACACTTACTCACTTGCATCCACCCATCATGCATTGCTGTGGTTTCCAGAAACTCGGGAATTCCTTGAAGGGCTTCCAGGGAATCCTCGGCGAAAACTGTTACGATACAAAAAAATATATATATATTATTTCAGCGTGATGTTTTAATTTCTCCACTTTGGTGCTGAAGGATCACATCTAAACAATTTAATACTTCACAGAAGCCAAAATATCTTTTCATATCGGGGTCCCGAGGGCGAGTTAACTTCAGAAGGCGGTCGGAGGCTCGATGAAAGTCAACCGGGGGGCCGCAACTTGAAAAAGATTGAAACCCCCCCAAGACGTGTGGACTTGTACGACAGTGACCGCCGCTCTGGGAGGCGAAAACGTGACGACAAAGCGAGCACGCCGTGTTTTTATCAGTTTAAGGGTTTCAGAAGTCCAGGAGCGTGTGACGTTTGGACCCACACACACCATCCGTCCTCGTATTAAATCGTGTTTCTCAGCTGCAGTTTGAGAAAATTCCCTGAGCCTCGTTCTGACGAAGCCCTTTGAAATCCCTCTGGAGGTTAAATGCACGACGGTCAAGCTAAAAACAAGGCTGCTATTCTTGGTTCCTGAAAAGGCGACACTTTGACCTCGCAGAATCTCATCTTGGCTGGCATTTCCCCCGACAACAGCGACATAATTCACTGTTTTTTTTTTTTTTTTTCCTTCTCTGACTGATTTTCATCACATCCCTTAAGTGCAGTCACTTTCAACAAAGAACAATGAGCACACTTTGTAAAGAAACCTCTTCTCTGCATTTTCTCCCCTATAGTTTATAATGTGAGCAAGGCCAATCCTTTGCACAGACTATAAAACTAATCCTGCTTTTCCTGCTGCGCGAGATTAAATGGAAACACTTTATTTTAGGGGGCTGCAAATTTCATGGTAAGTAGGTGATAATTAGCGAGCGGCATGTTTGAAATTTCTCTGGAATTACCCGCCGATTAACATTTACCTCGAATTTTAGTGAAAACCGAAACTTTTACTGTGTCAATAAACTCAATCTGAACATCGGGATCCCAAAACATTTTCTTCCACAAAAAAAAAAAAAAAAAATGTTTGAACCCATGAAAGCAAGAATTTGAAATCATGTTTAAATTTCATAGGCTTTAGCTACAAAGGAGTTTAATTAAATCATTTGTTTTTTTATTTGTTAAAAAAACGAAGAAGACAAATTTTATTGGTTATCTGTTTGCGGAGGGGTGGGGCTTCCCAACACAAGACTCACAGCTGTGGTGTTACGATACCAGTGAGTCTGATGGTTGCTGGTTGCTAGGCGACAGCGCTGTACCGTTGAGTCATTGGTTGTTTGCTTGTGTTGTCGAGGTGATGCTGTTGACTCAGATTATGAAGGAGCCTTAATCCCTTTGGTCTGTTTTTAACTTTGGTTCAAGTGTTAATATTTGGTGTTGGCATTGTTTTCGATATTGTCCTTTTCAATTACAGTGTGTCGTGTTTGTGTGTGTGTGTGTGTGTGTGTGTGATCATGTGAATGTTACTCGCTGGTTTTCCCTGGACTCCAGCACATCTGAACTGCACGGAGCCGGAGTTGCATTCAAGTGTCACGCGTAAAAGCCGCTTTAAGATTTCATGATATCCCAGAAGTTCCATGACCAGTGGCAACCCTGGCTTCATTTTTATGATCTAATGGATCTGAAATATTCATCCCGAATGAGTTTGGGGGGACACAGTAAAAGTCAAAGTTTGGGTTTGGGTTAATATTTCAGATCCATTAGGTCGTAAAAATGAAACCAGGTCGGTGCTGCTCGTGTCTGGGATATGAACTCCTGAGGCAGACGAGGCACCGGGCAACTTGTATGCAGTTTGCTGCACGTCGTAAATAAAGTTTTTATTGGTTTTATGCCACCAAACGCATACAGAACCGTCCAAATAATGAGACAAACCCAGTTATTTTATTTTTTTTCACTGGAAGGAGCTCCCAAAACAACTCAGCTGCAGGAAACCGACCTGCGTGAAAAAGTTGCACCGCAGCCTTTACCTGTGCAACTTGAATGCAACTCCAGTTCTGTGCAGCTTCAAATAAAAAAAATAAAAATGCAACAACTAGAAATGATAAACACAGCTGACAGCATCATTTGGGATGTGCAGAATGAGTTTGGTGACACAGTAAAAGTAAAAAAAAAAAAAAAAAAAAATCAGGTTTTCAGCAGATTTTGAGGTAAATATTGATGTAATTTGCAGGTAGTTTCACAGAAATTTGCCACAAATAATTTAATTATCACCGATTTTCCATGAAATCCACAGCCTGCAAAAACAAAACGACTCGCAGCGCTGTGCAGATTCTCTCCCTGTCACAAATCAGCCGACAGGTCTGATTATTTTGATGCGATATCTAAAAAACAGATGGCAATTTAACATTCATATATATGTGGGTGAGTGTGTGTGTGTGTGTGTGTGTGTTTTTGCAAGAATGTGTGTCTGCATTTGTGGGAATGTTTGCATTTGCAGGTGCTTTAGTGTGCATCTGTGTGTGTATGTGTGTGTGTGTGTGGGTGGCTGCATGAATGCTTTCCCATGTGAATGTGTGTCTAAATCTTTGCATGCATGTGTGAGTGTGCATGACTGTGTGTGTGTGCCTGCATGAATGTGTGTGTGTGTGTTGGTTGTGCCGGGGCGATATATATGTATGCTGCGTGCATGAGTGTGTGTGTGTGTGTGTGTGTGTGTGTGTGCAGCCGTGCGCGTGCATGCAGGAAATCACCATTTCAATATAGCTCTGATTAAACTTCCCCATTTACCGTTTTGAAAGTACACAGGAACCTTTTCTTGGCAGGTTGCCTCCTCCTGCGGGCCGCTGCCAAGCTCTTTGAAACCGAATCAGTTTTTGGTTCTCAGATCGCTATCCCCTCCGTAAATCCCCTCCTTATTCTCTCCTCGCTTCACTCCTCCTCGATCGGCGGCTCGCTCCGCAGCCTCGCGGAGAGGCCGGCGGTCGGTCATCTGTCGGCGCGGCCAGCTGGCGTCGGACCAACGCCCGGCGAGGCCAGGAGGCACCTGTTGCCAGCCTGCAAGGTGCAGCGGCTGCACATGAAACAAAGAGAGAGAGAAGGAAATCCAGCTTTGCAATTTAGCCTCATGTTGCATCTGATTCATCTGGCCTCTGATGCACTTGGAGATGTTTGCAGTGAGATTATTTCACCGGGCCGGAAAATTCTTTAACAAGTTGTTTTGTGCTGTGAAATCATCCGTGCAGAACAGAAATGATAAGGAACAGATTATTTCACCTGTAAAAAAAGTCAATAAGGCTCATTTTCAGTGCTCAAATCTTGTTTTTTTTTCCCTACCAGTCAGATGAGATAATCCCACTTGTTTCCAATACAACTTTCTCAGTGAAAATGAAAATAATAACGCAAAAATGATCGCTCCCCCTAAAATTGTGAAGCCTGTTGAATAATATCTTAAATTAATCACAATTTAATTTTCTTACCACTTTGTTCTGCCCCAGTTTCCACTGCAGTTTCACTTGATTCTGTTTTTGTTTTTTTTGGTCTGGGAACAAGTATAAATGATTATTGCAACCCACTGGGAGATTTTTTTTTTTTTTTTTTTTACCTTGTTTGAAGGAAATTAAATTAATATTAGTTCATATTTGATCTACAGTGTTCAAATCTGTTTTTTTCTCCAAACGAGGTCAAATATCTGCTTGTTTCCGGACGTTTCTTGCATCAAGAGTCTTTTTCTTGATCCTAGCTGCTGAAACACTGCACTAGAAACCAGTGGGATTATCTAATCCCACTGGCAGATTGTTTTTTTTTAACCTTGTTCGAAGAAAAAAACAAGATTTTAAACACTGAAGATGAGACTGAGGGACTTGTTAAAACAGACAATTGTTTTTCACGAGTCATTTGATCTCATATTAAATGTTCAAAACTCACAAAAATCTGCCAGTTGGATGAAATAATCCCACTCGTTTCCAACATTAAATCAACTTGTCTGCATAATTTTCTTGAATCAAGTGTCATTTTCTTGATCCTAGTGGCTGATCTTTCTTATTCTACCTTGTTTCAACACATTTATACTAAAAATCCTAACAAACTGCACTGGAAATGAGTGGGATTATCTCCCACCGGTGGATTTTTCTACCTTGCTTTCAGAGACACAAGACGTGAACACTGAACACGAGGCTAAATGGCCAACATGGAGATTTTTTTTTCGAGCCACACATTAGTAGAAAAAGAGGAGGGAGAGGCAGTTTGACCGCGGTGACCAGGGGAATTAGAGAGAGAGCTTATCCCCGCGTCACTATCAACGTGTATAAGCCCAAAGCTCCATTTCAAGCCCAGATACGGCGCCGGCCAATCCATCAAAACACAACTCCCATCGACATAAAACCCCCTCTCTGCCTATATTTGTCTTCCTAATTAATTACTTCACATGCCGCGGTATGTTTCGCAAATGATAGATGATGCAAAATTATAGCTGCGGCGTCCCGGGCACAGCCGGCGGTAGATTTGTGCCGTCAGCTCCCAGCCTGCATTACCTGAGCGGATCTGGCAGGACGCCTGAGCGCTCACACACACACACACACACACACACACACACACACACACAGGGCAGATTTGATTTTTGGCGTGTAAGCCGGCTTTTTTTTTTTTTTTTTTTTTTTTCCTTTTTTTTTTTTCTAATGTTTTTAATACCGGATTTAGTAGGTAAGCTCAATCTGTCGTGTTCACCTACGTGTTATTATCCGGCGACAAGGACGCGGTGACACGTGGCGTTGCGGCGAGAGCAACACAAGTTTCTGCCGTCCGAAGGTCAACGCAGGAGCTCGATATCTGGAAATACTGACTGATTGACGGAAACAACCGGGGGGGCTCCCACGTGTCCTGGAAAACCTGGAAGTCACGGAAAACACCTGGAAAAATAAAATAAAAATCTCCAGGAAATAGTCGAGATCCTGGGAAAATTAGAAAGTTCGGCTAAGATTGCACATTTTTACCCGCCAAAGTCGAGTTCCACTGCTGCTAGCATTTCCGTATTCTTATTTTTATTGTCATTATTAGTATTATTTTGCTCGTAAACAACATGAAGGCCTGCAACACAAAAATTTGTCTGCATGGTGTAACTTGAGACGGCAATTTCATGCCGTTCTGAGCGATTTTAGTCACTTTCTTCAGTTAGAATCAGCCGACCGGTGACAGCTAACGTGTACGGAAGTCACTTGGAAAATCCTGGGAAACGCCGTGTTGAAAAGAAGTGGGATAATCAACAAAAATGTGCAACAGCTGTGCATAAAACTAGACGACTCTCGCTGTCAGGAAAATGTAAAAACTGCAGGACAGAAAGGAAAGCAGCCGTTTGCTTGATTTTTATCTGGTGAAATAATAAATCCAAAACAAGAGCAGCAAAATAAAGAGCTGACTCCTTTATTCCAGCTGAGAAAATATATATATATAAATCATATAACATCATGTGACCGTCTCGGCTTGATTTGCTAAAACTTGGTGTGGTTGTGTGCTCACACACGCCGGAACAAAAAGCCAGTTTTAGCCTGTTACAGAATAAAACACGTAATTTTTTTTTTTTTTTTTTTGGATATCGTCCGGGGGGAAACGCAGCAGTCGTCCCCAGAGCTGCGGCAGATGAAAGGCGGCCGGCGTGACTCACAACGCGAGGACAAAAGTTAATGTTTGGAAAGTTTTCACACGGGGAGGAGACGTTTCCCACGGCTCCTGGAGCTTTGGGACGATGCGCTTCGACTCCTGATTCGATATGATCACGATACTCGGGGGCCGATTTGATTTTCTACTGCGATTCTTTAAGTATTGCAATTCGATATCGCGTCGCCAACAAGCCAGCCTGATTAATATGTGATTAATACCAACATATTCCTTGGGTCGCCTAGTTTCATATGATACCAGTGTCTTTACTTTAACAAGAATCGCCATACTCAAGTGAGTCATTTTTTCCTGGAAACAACTAGTGACTCATCAAACGCATGACAGTGGTGAATATTTATGTGGCATTGTGTTCATGTCATGTTCATATTTCCTGAAAACAAGACACTTGAATGTGTTCAAACAGAAAAAAACAGAAGAATAAAGTGTGTGTTAAATAGGTTTATATATGGAAATAATGCATTTTAGTCCTGGCAAAGAGGGAACAGGTACACCCTCAGCTCCACCTGTCCAGTCTAATGCAGTTCAGGCTATAAATTCTAACTTTTAATAAAGTCTATAATGTTCAGTTTTGGTTGGGGGATGTGTCACTTTAATTCTGTGTTTATTATTTAGGTTTTTATTTGCAGAGGTCTTGTACTGGACTGCATTATACTGAGAGGGGTTTCTGATTTTTTGTCCCTCACTATTGAATATCAATGAGGGGGGACAGAATAGTGGAAACAGCTGTCAGTAAAGTGCAGTCCAGTCCAGCAGCAGCACTAACTATGAGCTCAATGCCAAACACAGAAGAGAATGAACACCTGAGCATTACAGGCAGCAGGAGAGGAAACTTTATGGCACAACAGCTGGATGAGATTAGATTAGATTAGATGATACAGGTGGAGCTGATAAAGTGGCCACTCAGTGTTTTTGTATTGTAAATTTACATTTTAGTCACGAAAAGAGGGTGTGTCCCTTCATGAGTGCAGACTTTAGAGTTGTACTAATTGTAATGATAATGATGATAATAATAACATCAGTAATCTGAATGTCAAGGTGTCGTTATTTGCAGGTGGTTTGAAACTCAGGTTGAAGGCAGAAACACAGACTTGCAGAAAGAGCAAACCCTTCACATCGTGGAAACGTTACAAGAGAAATAAACAAACTCATCGACAGGGGCCTTGCTCTTTTTTTTTTTTATTTTAATTTTTTTTTTTAAATATAGTTTTGATCATTTGCAGCGCCTAAGGCCAGCTTTTTAATCCAGACTGCAGGCCTTTGATTCGCAGCGCTGTCCAGTTTTAATAATGCAGGCGTGTTCACGGGTGGTGCCCCCCCCCCCGCGCCCCCCTCCGCCCCCCCGCCGAGGGCGTCCGACCCCCCCTCAACTCCTCCAGAAAGAGGAAGGCCCGTTACCTCGCGGCGATCTCCGACCGGACAGGAAACGCTCACCGAGAGGGAAGTGAAGATGGGGAGACTGGGAGCGCAGGCGGGAGAGCGAGAGAGAGAGAGAGAGAGAGAGAGAGAGAGAGAGAGAGAGAGAGAGAGAAACTGAAATGAAAGGAGGGGAAAAAGTTTTTATTCGGTGGCCTTCGCTGCCACAAATTTCACGCTGGGAACACAAAAGAGCATATTAAACACTGAAGTTTATCAGTTCAAATTAAGGCTCGAATTCACGGCTTCTTTAATCTTTTTCGCATCTGAAACTATTTCCTGCCCGCCGCCCCCGCCTCCGCGTTTTCCCGTTAAAACGCCGGGGAAAAAAAAAAAAGAATAAAAAAAAAAAGAAAGAAAAAGAAAAAGAAAGAAATCCAGCCCGTGCCGTTGACTCGACTCTCCACATGTTGGAAGGGGAAAAAAAAAAAAAAAAAACTGAGACACATCATAAAAATTTAATTACTCCACCCTCCCCCTCATTTCCATAAGGTTCCCTTTAAAAAAATGTAAAATTCATTTAAAGTAAGTGGTGACGTTGTCTTTGAAGATCACGACAACTAACATGGATCAAAGCCTAAGGTTCTGTACGGATGAGGGCCTGATTAGCATAATGAAATTAACTTAGAGACAAGAATCTCTAATAGGTGCAACACACACACACACACACACACACACACACGCACACACACCAAAAAAAAAAAAAAAAAATGCATTAACAATATTTGAGTAAAGTGCTGTTTGTGCTGGTAATACAACAATTATGGAACTTGTATTCAATTAACACTTTGTTAATTAACTTCTTTTTTTTCTTTTTCATACCGAGCGCATATCAAGACCATCCATTTTCTTCCTTTTCTTCATTTCACAAGCACCATCTTCTCCTCTCTTTCTTCTTTCTTCTTCTTCTTCTTCTTCTTCTTCTTCTTTTTTTTTTATTTGCCTTTTACTTCTCAAGCCGACACACACGACGATTTTTTTTTTCTTCCTTCCTTCCTCCCTGTATTGTTTTTCCTAAATCGGGCCGTGAAATCAATCTGAATTTGCATATTCACAGTGATAATTGCAAAGCTGGCAGATAGTTGTGCTATAATTGCAAACTAATGACTGCAAAATTATTTGTGAACTCCCCCAGATATTGAGTTTTTTCTTTTCTTTTCTTTTTTTTTTTTTTTTATGTCAACAGCACCTAATTCGGGTGACAGTTCCAGTAGGTAAAAAGAGTTTATCCGTAAAAAATTCCCTCAGAAGTCGAAGGCGGACGCCGGAGTCGCGGTTATCTCTGCGTGCGGTTTTGATCTGGAGCGCCGTCACAACATGTGGTTCATGTGCTGTTTGCAGTTCCTCCCTCTGAAGGCCTTTTTATGCTTTCTGTGCTTACTGAAAGAAAACACAAAGACTCTGCAAAAAAAACAAAAAAACAAAAAAAACAATTGTACCTTAATTATTCACAAAAGACCGCTGCTAAATTATTTGAGGTTCTGGTGACAAGCAGGAAAAATTAGTTGATTAATGGGGAAAAAAGTAATAATAATGTTAATAAAATAGCATTTTTAAGACTGGCTGCAAATATCATCCAGGTGAAAACAACAATAATAAATATAATAAATAAATTAAAAAAAAATAAAATAAAATAAAACAAGGTGCTGCTGATAGTAAAACACGGACCGTCAGAGGAAAAAAAGTAGGTGCGACATTTGCTCTAAATATGTGCCGTGTATTAATAAAACATGGTGTTTCGGTTGTTGTCATGTTTTATTAATAAACGGAGCATCACACTGCCTCTTAAATACAAGTTGTGGATTTAGTTTAAGGCAGGGTGAGCAGGATTTCTCGTTGTGGTTTGTAAACACAGAATTCAAAGCCGGCCCCTCCTGCCTGGATAAGCCAAGCACAACGTCTTTCCTAGGATGGTGACGGAATGAAAAGCCCGCCCAAAACGTAAAGTACTCCGTCACCATCCTGGGAAAATAGAATAGAGAACAGTTCTTTTGGCTCATAAGTGATTAATAACAGGGATTACTTTTGTTTTTTTAAGGAATATCCAACTTACTCTGCTTTTAGGTCAGCTGTGAAGGCAAGAAGAAAGACCGCTTAAAAAAAAATCTAAATAAAATGCCTGCTAGCACGCTAAAATGTTAGTTCACTTGCCACTAAAAGTACTTGGTTAAGCTTTCAAAAACTCTCAGTGGAGCACTAAACCCAAAATTCAATGTGCATATTCAAAAAATATCAAAAGGTATAGCGCATACCATTTTTTTTTCCAAGTTGCGGAGGACAAAACACTCAAATTTCACCTGTTCATGCACAGCCTGGTGGCTGGACTGTTATTTAGGAACACATTACCTTTCTTATCCCGTGGTGAGGGAGACAGGAACCAGTCACATCACATTTTATTCCCCCGCGAATAAAATAAAAAAGGCTGAAGGGCGAGAAAGGACAGACAGAAACTAAAAAATGCAGAAACAAAACATGACAAAACTCTCTAAAGACAATAATAATAAAAGGTAACTATTGAAATAACATTTGCTCATAGTAGCTAGCTGGGAAAAAAACAAAAAAAAAACAGGGATTGAGGTTGGATTTGGTCATTATTTTCACGACCACCAGAGGGCGCTTAACTTTCCAAACTTCACCACGGGTCGTAATAAGCTGCTGTGCAAACGATGCATTGGATCGTTTTTTTTTTTTTTTTTTTTTTTTTTTGCCGGAGAAACTCCAACTCCATCGACAGGAAATCCAAAGCCCCGCCCACATGGTTTGATTGACAGGTGGGAGCAGGAGCAGCACGGTGATGGAGACTAAATCTGACACGGGAATATAATCCCGGCCGGTCGCTGCAGATGTTTAGTGCTTGTTTGTGGTTTTTTTTTTTTCGTGCTGTTTCATTTCAGCGCCGCCTCCTCCCGTCGCCGCAGATACAGAAAAGAGCGCTGTCATCCTCGGTAACTGAAATGAATGATGGCGGCGCTGCGTTGTTGTTATCTGTTAGTTTACAGCAGCTCCTCCTCTGCCAGCCGACGGAGAGATTCACAGAGGAGGAAGAGAGGGAGGAAGAGGAGGAGGAGGAGGAGGAGGAGGAGGAGGAGGCTGAGGTTCCAGTGACCCAGATTTAGTCTCAAAACATAAATAAGTAATCAGCCCCTTCAACCCCCCCCACCACCCTGGCCCACACCACACACACACACACACACACACACACGCTTAACACACACTTCCTCAAGTTCAGAGTGTACCTTCAAAGTGGCAGATGGGAAGTTTAATCAGTGCTATACTGAACTGGCGATTTTCTCCGTGGACGTGAACGCTCATGCACGTGCTCACACACACACACACACACACACACACATACATGGGCGTGCATGTCCACCCACACACACTCCCAGGCGTTTCATCTCAAGGTTTGTGAGTTTGGTTTGGTTTGAAAATAGACGGCATCTCGGCGTGTTTGTCAAGGACGGCGCGGTGAAGTCGCGGAGCCGCTTCCTCTGTTTGTTGATGTAAAGGCAGCGAAGACAAAAACATGATGCCATTAAGCAGGCGGCGTCTAAAAATACACACTCCGCTGCAGACGTTTTTAAGAAACCCGGTGAGAAACCTCAACCTGTATTTGCTCAGGTGTCGTCTCACGAATCCTCACCTGAGCAGATTTACTGTCTGCGCTGTGGATTGGCAGATTGGGCTTACATCTCATCAGGGAAATTAAAATATTCGCCCCTGAGACCCAATGCCGTCGTATTTCGAGCAGTCGTTTCTTTTTGAATGTAAAAAACTTTGCCAGTCTTTCGGCGAAATTCGCTGGATTGAATAATCTCACGGCGAGATCGTGGCTGCACGTGATTGGTTCACCGAGACCCTCCCTCAAACTTTAAACTCTCTTCCATGGCAAACTGGTGAACTTTCTGCTGGCTTCCTCGGTCCGTTTTTCTCCACTGATAATATATAATCTGAATAATCTGAATTGATCTTAGCTCTGTGCCTTCGCTTGGCTGAACTGACCTCTGGTTTTAATCTCTGTGGCTTTATGAAGCTTTGAACCTTTATGAAACACGGTTTTGAGAATCGCCTCGTTACTCGAGTCTTAATTCACCGCGCTCGTGGGGGACATCTGCTGGCAAAGCGGGAGTTGTGCGGGTAAATAAAGCTGCACTTTGACAGGATTTTTGAATGTCGTGCACCGCGCATATGCTTTTTAATTTTCAATGGTTTTTCCAAACATTTGCTCGTGTGTAATGTGAAGATTATGTGGCAGTTGGCAGTCTAACTCTAAAGTTTCTATTTCTTGTTTTTTCTATTTCTTTTTTTTTTTTTTTTTTAAATAAAACATTGATGGATTGTAGATGTAGTTTTGCGTCATGTTTTCTCCACCTGGCCTCAGACTCATGGTTTTGAACACTGCTCTGCCCTTTTTTCTTTTTTTTTTTTTTCCAGTTTTTGCTACGGCATCGTCATGGCAGCCACATATTCATTCCAACTACACCTTGTGGTCTCCACGGCAACCACATCATCTGGTGAGTAGATTATTAAGTTTAACTAGATTGTCGGAATCGAAGTTGTTAATCCTTTTCATGTATGTGCAGAGCGATTGGTGGCTTTCTCTTATCCGTTTTTATTTCTTATTTTCAATAATATCATCCCAATTAGCTGGATTGCAAGTACAAAGCAATGTGAATGTTGTCACGCTCCTTCAAGGAATCCCATTTTTCCGACTTCCCCACACTGAGACGAGATCTCGGATACCATTTTCGCCTCGTGGTTCAGTTCCTATGGTTAGCATTGGGTGTTAGCTTAGCATAAAGACTTGAAGTCTATGGGTTTTGTTAGCCTGGCCCTGTCAAAGTGAAAAATAAACCTCACAGGAACTCCACAGCTGTCAGAAACGGTGTCCAGCATCTCGTCTCAGTCAGAAAAGAGCAAAATGTTGGAGTGTTCCTTTAACGGCCGGTGTGCTCTCGCTCTGTGTTGACATAAAGCAGAAGAAAAGGACGTCCCATGTGGTTCCAACTCCAGGAAAAGCGCTACGGCCGTGCCCTGATTGGCTCCCCTGACTTAAAAAAAAAAAATCAGTAAAACCTTTCCCATCGAACAAGTTTGCTGCATTTGAACCGGCGCCAATAAATAAATAACCTTCTTAACCAAACTATATTTACTCACAAAACATCATCAAGGGCATTATCACAGTGGACTCGAAAAGAGAGTCATGAAAGTGAAAAATATGGGGCAGCCGTTTTGTTTGAAGTTTTTTTTTTTTTGGGTCGTTTTTTATTTTGCGGGGCCCGTCCCGTTTGACACGGCGGTGTTTTAGGAGCGTTCTCTGGCGACTGCCGTGACACTGCCATTCCCATGCCCTGCTGAATTCTTTCCTCAGATCCCAGGCATGTAAACTGCTCTCGTCCCTCCCCTGCGCCGTCCAGGATGCAGCCAAAAGTCCACTGACCTATGTGGGAGTGGATATTTTGGAAGGCGGCCCTGGCTCTCGCTCCCTTTCTCTCCCTCTATTCCTGTCCTCGCACGTTCATTAGCCCGGCCTCGAGAGTCAGAGTGTTTACATGTTGTTATCATTCCACTCCTATCATTTTTCTTCCCTGTTTTTCTTTGTCTTTTTTTTGGCTTTCTTCCCCCCCCCGCCTCCCCCTCGTCCTCCTCCTCCTCCTCGGACGGGTGTTTTTCTAGGTGGGGTCATTTGCTGTCATAAATTTGTGCACAGAACATCAGAAACGCTGCAATTTCCACACACTAAAAATATACAAAAGTCTGTCTCGGCGACATTGTTGCACAAGCTTTAATTGACAACCTGCACGCTACCAGAAAAAAAAAAAAAAAAAAAAAAAAAATCTCCATCTTACCAGGCAGTTTAACCTCAAAGTCGGTGTTCAAATCTTGTTTTTATTCCAGCAAGGGAAGAAAATCTGCCAGCAGGGATGAAATAATCCCATTTTTATCAATGCATATGAGCTCGCTGTGCAGAATTTTCTTCAATCAGGTGTCATTTTCTTGATAGTAGTGTCATTATTCTGCCTTTTTCCAGCATATTCATTCTTGTTTTCACAAAAAAAAAGTCCTGAAACAAGTGAAACTGCATTAGAAACAACAGATTTTTTGATCTTCCTTAAAAAATAAAAATAAAAACAAGATTTGGACATTAGAGATTAGACTAAATGACTTGTTCACATGCAGATCTTTCTCAGTGCAGAGAGTCCATAGTATTGATAAGAAACAATACATATCCGTCAGCACACATTGATGCAGTGTTGGAAGTCGTTTGAAAGCATAGCAGGCTTCCCATTACCTCACACTGGAAGTATTTAATACACCAGCAGAGCAGGGCAGATACAGTTTGGGCAAATAAAACCTCTCAGAGAAAAAAAAGGTAGTTCAGGCTGCTTTGTTGGTACAGCCGAATGCCTGCATGTCACAAAAACAAACCAAAAACACTTCAAAACCTCAGAGAAATCAGGTGATTTACTCCAAAAACATGGGACAAAGATGATTAGCAATTTATCAAGAAATGACATGACAAAATAAATTAATAAATTAATGAAATAAATAAAAGAAAAAAAACATGATGACATGAAAATTTGCAAAAACAAATGTATGAAAAAAAATGCCATAAAATTTTCAGAAAATTAGAAAAATAATTACAAGAAAAAAAAAAAGCTAAAAAATGTAATAAATAAATAAATAAATAAATAAACAAGAAAATGAGCATTAAAATGACTCCTCAGACTTGTACCAACAAATTCCTGTTGACTAGCACTTGGTGTTTGTGCTCTGTGTACGTAACTCCCAGCAAGCTACTGCTAAATGTATTTAAACTACACTTACAATTAAATGTAGTGACATTGAACACACAATACAACACTGATTGAAATGAAATGCATTAGAAATATTATCATCATGTTGGAGATCCTGTGTTATACTGAGGCAGATATTCACTATAGTATGTCTTTTCAAATGCCTGCCAGGCCACTTTACTCCACTGGCACAGCAATAAAATAAACTGTGATGCTGGAAAACAAAGAGAGCACAGTCCAAATCAGATACTTACTTTTTTTTTTCTTCTTCTTCTTCACATATAAAAATCGCTGCTACACGATTAGCGCTGCTTTGGATTTTCCACACAAATCTCATATTTATCTTGTGTTTATTATAGCAATAAGACCCAAGCGGCTGGTCCTTGCCCTTGACTGTGATTATGGGTATGAAAGCATCACCAAAGAACCCATAATCACATTAGAGTGTGCACACTGGGGTATTATGGGTTTTACATAACTGTTAACCAACACATATGTGCTGCTGGAAAACTTTTTTTGCACCTACATAAGAATATTTTTAAAAAATGCTGCAACCAGTTTGATTTGTGATAATTCACTAAACCTTTATTTCCATGCAGAGGAACCTCTGAAGAAAACTACAGTGGTGTTGATTTACAGATGAAACATAATGAAATTGTATTATGCCATGTAAAATACAGAAAGAAAAGGTACAGAGCAGCAAATAATATGGAAAAAAATGCACAAAAATACACAATTGTTTGTTTGTTTGTTTATTACGATCCCCATTAGCTGCTGAAAAGATCAGCAGCTAGTCTTCCTGGGGTCCCCAACATCATCAAAATTATAACACATACACACATTGTAGACAATTGTCATCATAAAAAACAAGATAAGACATAAAAACACAAACAAGAAACACTCAACCAGGTCAGCAAGCTCTGAGATCAGCTCTACTGATATGAGGTGGTTTATATTTAGATTATTTTGTACTTTATTCCCCAAATACTTAAGGCATTTTCCCCAGTGTTTTAGTATGAAGTGGTGGGATGTAAGGCTTTGGATATAAATAAATACCAGTGACAGTCCAACCCTGTCTTCTAAAAACTGACATTTGCCACAATGATGACAAACATCTCCTAACCTCAACCTCAGTCGTTATTTTGGTGCCAAAACTTAACCAAACTGTGACCGCTGTGAAGGATATGCACGACAGCTTGTGGCATATTTCCTGCTGCTAGTAGGGGGCGCTAATGATGGAAACACTCCTGCGGGTGGTAATAAAGGACAGGAACAAACAAGCTACGTGGTCACATGGGTTGTAGGACTTTGTTGTATGTTGAATATCATGTCGGACAGACAGTTTTGGTTTGGTTAGGGTTAGGGAATGGTTAGGATTAGGCAACAAAATTATCTGGTTAAGGTTAGGTTTAGACAATAAAACTACTCAGTTAAGGTTAGGTTTAGACAATAATACTGTCTGGTTAAGGTTAGTTTTAGACAATAAAACTACTCAGTTAAGGTTAGGTTTAGACACCAAAACTATCTGGTTAAGGTTAGGTTTAGACAATAAAACTATCTGGTTAAGGTTAGGTTTAGACAATAAAACTATCTGGTTAAGGTTAGGTTTAGACACCAAAACTATCTGGTTAAGGTTAGGTTTAGACAATAAAACTACTTGGTTAAGGTTAGGTTTAGACAATAAAACTACTTGGTTAAGGTTAGGTTTAGACAATAAAACTATCTGGTTAAGGTTAGGTTTACACAATAAAACTATCTGGTTAGGTTTAGGTTTAGACAATAAAACTATCTGGTTAAGGTTAGATTTACACAATAAAACTATCTGGTTATGGTTAGGGTTAGACAATAAAACTATCTGGTTAAGGTTAGGTTTAGACAATAAAACTATCTGGTTAAGGTTAGGGTTAGACAACAAAACTACCTGGTTAAGGTTAGGTTTAGACAATAAAACTATCTGGTTAAGGTTAGGTTCAGAGAACAAAATTATCTGGTTAAAGTTAGGTTTAGAAAACAAAACTACTTGGTTAAATTTAGAAAAAGGTTAGGTTTAGGCAACAAAACTACTCGGTTAAGGTTAGGGTTAGACAACAAAACTACTTGATTAAAGTTAACAAAAAAATTAGGTTCAGACATCAAAAATACTTGGTTATGGTTAGGGAAAGGTTAGCTTTAGAAAACAAAACCACTTGGTTATGGTTAGGTTTAGACAGTAAAACTACTTGGTTAAAGTTTGTGAAATATTAGGTTTTTAGACAACAAAACTATTTGGTTAAGGTTAGGGAAAAATTAAGTTTAGACAACAAAACTATTTGGTTAAGGTTAGGGAAAAATTAAGTTTAGACAACAAAACTATTTGGTTAAGGTTAGGGAAAGGTTAGGTTTAGAAAACAAAACCACTTGGTTAAGGTTAGCGAAAAATTAAGTTTAGGCAACAAAACTATTTGGCTAAAGTTAGGAAAAAAAATAGGTTTGGCATAAAATTCTCTTGGTTAAGGTTAGGTAACATAATGTCGATAACATTTGCAACAAACAAACAGCACTGTCGCTTCACGCCGGACTCGAACTTGGGTCGCCTTGGTGAAAGTCCGTTTTTTGACCCACCCCACCTTCCTCCTCGTGTGAACCTCAAACAAAAGCATCACCAACGTTCTTGTGATACGTCCCAAACAAACCATGTTCCCCCTGAAACGTAAGCGAGGATGCAGTTTAGCTGTGGGAGAACATGGTTTTTGGGGGCTGGGCAGTCGTGCGGTTAATGACAGCCAGACAACCTTGACACACGAGAACAGACACGAGTGAAAAAAAGAAAGCCTGACCAAGGAGCCCTGTGCAATTGTCAGTTTATAGAAAAAGGCTGTAAATGCAGCAGCGGAGCCCTGTGATCAAACATATAGGAGCCTGTGTTTACAGATTGTTGTGTTGCCTTATTGCTAGAGGTCGGGTGTGTGTGTGTGTGACTCTGTGTGTGTGTGTGTAAGTCTGTCTCTGCCCAAGTAATTATTTAGTGTTGATTCAACAGAGGGAAGTTTTCCCGGGCAAGGCTTGGGACTTTCACATTACAGCCCGGCACAGGAAATAATGACCTGTAGGTGCTCAGCTGTTGGAAGGAAATTGGTGGGGGCTGATTTTTATTATACTCCAAAGCCACCACCCCCCCTTCCCCTCCTCCTCCTCCCCCCTTTGCCTGGTCTCGTCTCCCACGCTGCATGCCGGTGCCCTGTTACATCACTGGAAATGTTCCCTGGTTTCTTGAGCTGTGCTGGGGAAACCTCGTCGCTGCAGCTTGGGAGGTTTCCTCGTTTCTTGCCATGTTTGAGCTGAAGGATCTCACCATTTTCTGTGCTCCTTTTTTGGGTTTTATGAAGTCACTCTTAAGAAAAAAGGCCTCCTGCATCCCATTTGCACTGCAAAATGTCTTTACTGCTGCAAAGTTTCGGTGCACAGACCTCCACAGGTTTTCTACATTGTGTTGTGTGGCTGTGAATGGGGCTCCAAAAGTAGAGAAAAGTAGAAAACAACATGTGAGTAGACTGGAGGTCAATCGATAAACAAACTGAATCCACATAAAATAATCATCTACATATACCAAATTAATCATGTAAAAATAGGCAAACCATAAGTCATTATAGTAGACTGTACAGTGGAATAGCCTAATGGGTAAAACTGCAGAAAAAACCCATTTTTTTCATGTAATTACAATGTTTGTGAAAATACTATCAGGTTGTTTCTAGAGCAAGCGCACTATGTGGAAGTTGCCTTTAGATGCTACCTGCCGGATCTACTTTCTAGTTCAAGCAGGAAAATAAGAAGCACAGAGATGTTAAGTTTCCTCAAAAAATGGGAACTGGGACTTGTTTTTTGTCATAATCTTCTTTGTTGGTGTTCCTTTATCTGATCAAAGTGTTATTTTGGAGTTTAATTTTTCATCCTGTGTCGACGCACATGCGTGCAGCGTGATTTTTACATCTGTTTTTGCCAACCAGGAATTTAGAGCTACCAAGTTTTCTACCGAGAGGGAAGTTTGACTTTATTTTACCAAACTGCTTCAGTTATCTAAATGGGAGCCACTGACTTTTCACTGTTCACACACAATTCATGCTTTGGCCACATAATTTATCTTTCAAAACCTCTGCAAAATCTGTTAATGTACTTCAACAACATGGCAAAAAAAGGTGATTCGTAAACTAGCAAGAAATTACCAGAAAAGTAGCAAAATAAAAAGTAAATATTTGAAGGAAAATAACCAAAAATTTACATGAAAATTAGCAACAAAAAAAAAAAAAAGAAAAGAAAAAAAAAGAAAAAGAAACTATCAGAAAATCAGGAAAACTATTTCCAAAAAATCAACAAAAAAATGTAAAAAATAAATAAATAAATAATAAAAAAAAAAAAACATTAAATTGGGAGAAAAGTACCATTAAATTACTCTAAAATGTGTTTAAAAAAAAAAAAAAAGAAAAGAAAATTCCCACCTGGATTAATGGTTATGGAACAAAATCTGCATCTGCATTTCAGAGTTTGTGCTCATTTCATTTAATTTTCCCAATTTGTGTTTAATTTTAGGTTGTTGTTCAGTTGAATAAAGAAAAACAAGGCGGTTTTTCCCCTCAGCTCCTGAATCGTTGATTTTCGGAGGATTTTTTTTTTCAGGTTTTAACCTGACAGACGTGATATTTCCCTCCCCCTCCCTCCCTCGCTCCGGTATTCCTCCAGTGGCCGCCGGATTCAGAGGGAAGGGCTGGCAGAAGAAAGGAGTCGACTGGCTGTTAGAAGTGAGGAGGTTTCAGGGTCCAAGGCAACTAATCAACGCATTACTCGTGTCACACCGACTTAAATCCACTTTTTTCCCTTTTTTTCCCTTTTTTTTTTGAAGCCTGTGGATATTATTCCGTCGTCTTTGAATATCCTCCTGCGGGACCTGTAAAATATTCAAGATATTGGCGTTACCTGAAGTTTTAATAGATATAGAGCAAAAAAAAAAAAAGGTGGTTTCTCTTGTCTTTCTGATGATGATGATGATGATGCTGATGATGTCCTGTCGCCTGTTCAGGGGCACCAACGCCGCAGCGAGGCACGCGGCGGGCACGACTTTCCATCATCAATAATCAAAATGAATAAACATGCATAATTGCACAGAGCGGGGAGAAGTTAGGGAAATTCAGAGGGAATTTTCGATGCCGTATGAAGTATTAAAACCGAGCTTGGCCTCGTTTCTTTTTTCTTTTTTTTTTTTTCTTTTTTTCTTTTCTCAAACCTCGCCGTGCTTCCCCACCTTTCCGACGGACGCACCGCCGCCGCGCGCAGCCCCGGCTTTCATCACGCGCTCTCCCTCAAACGCACAAAACCGTCAGGACAAAATATTTACTTTTCACCGAGACGTATGCCCATACTTCTCCCAACTTTGATATTCCCTTTGATTTCCACCCCCCCCCCCCCCCTCCTCCTCCTCAGACATGTAGAAGTTTAAAAAATCTGCGAGGTTTGATGTGATTTTTTTCCCGCCTTTGTACATCATAGGCAAACATGAAAAAAAAAAAAAAAAAAAAAGTCAGTTAACAGACAAGCAACGAGCTCGGGCAACAGTGGGGAGCGAAGATTGACATGTTTTTTTATTTTGACAGCGCTCACCCTCCCTGCCCTTTGGTTTATGATCATAAATAGTGTATGCTGCTTATTAGGAGGCTGCTGCCACGTTCACGACGAGCGAGTGTGTTGGTTGCCGGTGTTAGCGGACAATTTGCCAGTACACATGTGAGACATTATTAGCGTTTCCCTTTCATCCTGTGCCTCTCTCTCTCCCTCTCTCTCTCTCTCTCTCCTTCCAGTCCTGTGCCGTCCATGCAAAGCACTTTGGGATAGGTTTACCACTCGATTCCTCACGCTATTTGTCATGCAACCAAATTCGATGGGAAAAGCGCATAATTTGCCCCCTTCTCAGATTAAATCTAACTAATCTGATTATGTGGCGCACAGACGCACAGGAGTGCATGCAAACGCCGGTATGATGACAGAATTTCAAGATGTTTCACGTAGCTCAGGAGGAGGAGAGGGAAGAAAAAGACTCACCAGAAAAAAAAAACATAAAAAAAAAAAAAAAAAAAAAAAAAAAACAAAGGCTGGCGCTTTTCATGCAGCACGGAGCAACATCTGGTTCCAATTACCCTCAGCGAGGTAGGTGCTCTATTATAAAAGGAAACTCGGAGGATTTCCCCTCTTAAAATACATGTTATCCCTTAATTCCCGGCTAAATTACCCCTTAAGCGAGGCCTATAATTCATAAAGGCCGGTAGTCCAGGTCTCCGGCCGTGGAGGAACTAAACTCTGTGTCACCTTGACTGCCGAGGTGGCCGTCCTTGGAGGGCGGCGGCCGAGAGTGACACGGGTTAGGGTCGAAGCGGCTCGGAGAGAGAGAGATTAGCGGCGCGGTCGCACCTCTCCTCCCCTCGGACGTCGCCCCGCCAGAGTGGCGCGAGAGGTGAGGAGGGACATAATGGCCGATGGACTCCCTCTAAAAGGATGTTTGGCGCGAGGTGGGAGAGGAGGTGGGGATGGTGAGAGGGCCGTGGGGTCTCCGGGGATAGATTTGCGAGTGGAGATAGTCCGATTCACCTCTCCGTGACACCGGCGCCAGGGGCCCGGGGCGAGCAGTCAGCCCATGGTCAAGGCACCGCCGCCCCCCTCCCTCCATCCACCCATCCCTCACAAACACACACACACACACACACACACACCCCGAAACCGACATGGAGGAAGCGCAGGTCCGGGCAGAGTCATCCACAGAGGTAATTTGATGCTAGGTTTCTCTCCCGGGGCCGGTGTCACTGGGTCACAGCTGAAGTTTTTTTACTGACGCTTTCAGAGTCGATTAACGGGGGGAACGGACGGAGGCCTGAGTGGCACGCCGCACACACACACACACACACACACACACACACATATACAGAGAACTGAAGTACAGGCTTAAAAGCTGCACACACATGCACAAAAAAAAAAAAAAAAAAGAAAAAGAAAAGCATGTTCATGTGCCTCAAAACTGAAATCAAACATAAAAGCCACCAGTGAGATGCACCGAAAACACGATTAGAGTTAAATATGTGGAGCCAAACTGTATTATATGATTTGAAAGTCACCACCGCGTGGCTTTCCCAAAGTCTAAAGGTAAAAGCTCCGACTTAAACCTAAAAATAAGGGTTCTTATTGGATGGTCCAGCTGCCAGATTAAAAACAGAAAGGGTCCTTATTGGCTGGTCCAGCTGCCAGATTAAAAACAGAAAGGGTCCTTATTGGCTGGTCCAGGTGCCAGATTAAAAAAACAGAAAGGGTCCTTATTGGCTGGTCCAGGTGCCAGATTAAAAAAACAGAAAGGGTCCTTATTGGCTGGTCCAGGTGCCAGATTAAAAAAACAGAAAGGGTCCTTATTGGCTGGTCCAGGTGCCAGATTAAAAAAACAGAAAGGGTCCTTATTGGCTGGTCCAGGTGCCAGATTAAAAACAGAGAGATCCTCATTGGCTCGTTCAAATGCCAGATTAAAAACAGAAAGGGTCCTTATTGGCTGGTCCAGCTTCTAGATTAACAACAGAGAGGTCCTTATTGGCTGGTCCAGCTGCCAGATTAAAAACAGAAAAGAAAAGCATGTTCATGTGCCTCAAAACTGAAATCAAACATAAAAGCCACCAGTGAGATGCACCGAAAACACGATTAGAGTTAAATATGTGAAGCCAAACTGTATTATATGATTTGAAAGTCACCAGCGTGTGGCTTTCCCAAAGTCTAAAGGTAAAAGCTCCGACTTAAACCTAAAAATAAGGGTCCTTATTGGCTGGTCCAGCTTCTAGATTAAAAAAACAGAAAGGGTCCTTATTGGCTGGTCCAGCTGCCAGATTAAAAACAGAAAGGGTCCTTATTGGCTGGTCCAGCTGCCAGATTAAAAACAGAAAGGGTCCTTATTGGCTGGTCCAGCTGCCAGAGTAAAAACAGAAAGGGTCCTTATTGGCTGGTCCAGCTGCCAGAGTAAAAACAGAAAGGGTCCTTATTGGCTGGTCCAGCTGCCAGATTAAAAACAGAAAAGAAAAGCATGTTCATGTGCCTCAAAACTGAAATCAAACATAAAAGCCACCAGCGAGATGCACCGAAAACACGATTAGAGTTAAATATGTGAAGCCAAACTGTATTATATGATTTAAAAGTCACCACCGCATGGCTTTCCCAAAGTCTAAAGGTAAAAGCTCCGACTTAAACCTAAAAATAAGGGTCCTTATTGGCTGGTCCAGCTGCCAGATTAAAAACAGAAAAGAAAAGCATGTTCATGTGCCTCAAAACTGAAATCAAACATAAAAGCCTAACATGAGCCGGGCCACGATGCACTTTGCAGCCACACGTCACGCCAGAGTTATACGTAAGATGTGAACGATAACCATGTGCGACGTAAACATGCACGGTCCAGGTTTACACGTTTCAGGCGTTTATTAAACCGTCAGCACAGGTTTGTGTTTCCGAATGGAGCCAAAAAAGTGATTTTTGCACGGAGAATGTACACGTATAACTCATATTTAGCGGTCACACGGTGTCAGTGCTCGTATCAGAAAAAAAAAAAAAAAAAGCTGGACTCACGGAGCAGCGTAGACAGCGGGTGAGATAACTTATTTTCCTTTAATAACTGTCTTCTTCTCTGAGGGGGAAAATGAAGCGTAACCCTCAGGCGCGGCGTGCCAGCGGCCGCCCCGTTTCAAACCGGAGCGAGCGCCCAAAGCTCTGGGAGCGTTTTTCCGACCTGGAAGGTATTTTCCTGACCCAGGAGTCCTGACGGAGCAGGTATTGGCACGCCGCAGCCCGCTTTCACAAGGTTTCGGGTGGATTTTTAATGTGTGGAAACATCAGCGCGGGCCCATAGTCCAGCAACCACGAGGGAACGGCGTCTCCAGCAATCTGCCCCAACCCCGTTATTAAGAAGTAATTCAAACAGCTAATTTATTTCATCAGGAACTCCCCCCTCCCAAAAAAATGCCAGCTTCCTGCCGTGTCTGTTCTCCAGGCAGGATCTCTGACAGTGCCTGAGAGCACTTCAGTGTGCATTTGTCGATTTCTTCACCTTTAACAGAATATCTACGTGAGGAAATTATACAAAAGGCTTTCGTTCCAACTTTTTAATTCCTTTATTTCCTTTATTTCCTTTAATTTAAGTACAGCAGATCGCACAGGAAAACTATGAGGCATGCAAAGGTGCCTGAGTGGAGTTTTTCAAATGGTTAATTTATCATTTCATGCATAAACAACAATAAATACTAAACGTTTACGCCCTTTTATGTGTTCCTGTGGAAAGTGACTTCTCTAGTAACGCGGTTTATTTAATAATTGTTGAAATGATCTCAAAGAACTCAAAGATCTGCCAGCCAAGCGCTAATAAAAGTGTTGTGTGTTGTTAGCAATGCTTATTTTCAAAAGAAATGTTGGCATGCAATAATATATATATATATATATATATATATATATATATATATATATTTTTTTTTTTTTTTTTTTTTTTTTTAAAAAGAGCAGATAATCTGTTATGTTTAAACTGATTATGATCATACTCTTATTGAGGTAATCAGATAAAGGGACTTTCCCACTTTCCATCAAGTCAGAGTGTAGTCTGCATTGGATTAAGATTGAATTATTAATGGAAAAATGACTGTATTTTGTGCCAAAGTTTTGATTAATAACACAAGGTTAATAATCTAGGCTATTCCAAGATCTAGATTAAAAACACAAGGTATTTATTGGTCGTTCCAAAGTTTAGATTAAAAACAGAGAGTTCCTCATTGGCTGGTCCAGGTGCTAGATTAAAAACAGAGAGATCCTCATTGGCTGGTCCAGCTGCCAGATTAAAAACAGAAAGGGTCCTTATTGGCTGGTCCAGGTGCCAGATTAAAAACAGAAAGGGTCCTTATTGGCTGATCCAGGTGCCAGATTAAAAACAGAAAGGGTCCTTATTGGCTGGTCCAGCTGCCAAATTAAAAACAGAGAGATCCTCATTTGCTCATTCAGATGCCAGATTAAAAACAGAAAGGGTCTTTATTGGCTGGTCCAGCTGCCAGATTAAAAACAGAAAGGGTCCTTATTGGCTGGTCCAGGTGCCAGATTAAAAACATAGAGATCCTCATTTGCTTGTTCAGATGCCAGATTAAAAACAGAAGGGTCCTTATTGGCTGGTCCAACTGCCAGATTAAAAACAGAAAGGGTCCTTATTGGCTGGTCCAGCTGCCAGATTAAAAACAGAAAGGGTCTTTATTGGCTGGTCCAGTTTCTAGATTAAAACAACAGAAAGGGTCCTTATTGGCTTGTCCAGGTGCCAGATTAAAAACATAGAGATCCTCATTTGCTTGTTCAGATGCCAGATTAAAAACAGAAGGGTCCTTATTGGCTGGTCCAACTGCCAGATTAAAAACAGAAAGGGTCCTTATTGGCTGGTCCAGCTGCCAGATTAAAAACAGAAAGGGTCTTTATTGGCTGGTCCAGCTGCCAGATTAAAAACAGAAAGGGTCTTTATTGGCTGGTCCAGCTTCCAGATTAAAAACAGGAACGGTCCTTATTTGCTGGTCCAGGTCCAGACGGCCTAAATAACCTGGATTAGGAGCTGGGGCTGGTTAAATGAGCAGCATCCTCCAAATCACTCTTTTTATAGACTTGCTTTATGTGGTCCCGTTTCATTCATTGTCCTGCCCCGTCCTCTTTTTATGAGCTGCTTCAATGTTTTTTCTTTGTAATCTCCCAGACTAACAGCGTGCTGCTGAGCAACTGTTGCTTCATCCCAAATTAAAGAGGAATAGTTTAGAAAAGTCAAGATTTTTTAAAAGACATTCAATTTTGTTTTAGTAACCGCAAAAAATCTCAATCTTAACTCATTTCTAAGAACTAAAGTCTTATCATCAGTGTTAAAATCTTGTTTTTCTTCAAACGAGGTCAATAATCTGCCAGCAGGATGAGATAATCCCACTTGTTTTAGTATTTTTTCTTTATGGGAACAAGTATAAATGTGTTGAAACGAGGCAGAATGAGGCGGATCAGCCACTGGGATCCAGAAAAATCTGGAAACAAGTGGGATTATCTCATCCCACCGGCAGATTTTTTACCTTTTTTGAGGAAAAACCAACATTTGAACACTGAAGGTGAGCCTAAAGTTGTATTTTTTTTTTTTTTTTTTTTACAGATGAATGTGTGTATAATTTGAGAGACAGCTGAGTATGAAAGTGCAGGACTGAATGAATGAATGAATGAATGAATGAATGAAGGACTTTTACAGCAGCCGCCACTTGAGCATCTGAATCGCAGGGATTCTATTTTCTCCCATAAAGTTTTATTTTCCCAGCATTAAAGTCAGATCATAAACTTTAACAGCATTTCAAACCGCTGTGTGGAGTTTCCAGCTTTTTCGCCGCGTTCAAACTGATGAATCCTCTCGTCCCGCCGGTCGCCGTCGGTTTGCGTGTGTTGCGTGAGCCTCACACACACACACACACACACACACACACACACACACACACACACGCAGGTCTGTGCCGGTGTGTTTCGGGGTGATTTAGCACAAACACAGCGAGGCAGAGAGAGACTGTTTCTGAAGGGAGTCATCCATCAGACGCTGAGGCGAGTGTCCAGTTGGTGGCTCCAGCAGGCTTAGAATAGCCTTTTGTTCAAACACCTTTAATAATTAAACACCTACTCAGGCCCTCAGGCTGAATAGGATTGAGGAGCTTCGCAAAAAAAAAAAGAAAGAAAAGAAAAGAAAGAAAGAAGGTGCTTCCCCTCCTCGTGCTGCTGTGACCTGGAGAGTTCACCTAATGCCTTTTCCGACTCCTGCAGCGCACTCTTAAAAAAGAAAAGTGACATTGTTTTTGTGCATGTGTGAGCTTTTCAGTAACTTGAGCTCGGCCTTTGCTGATCTTCAAAGGCCAGATCTGCTGTTTAGGAATAAAATCTGTAACGTTTTATGCTGATTTTCAACATTTTTTTCTTTTATTTGACCGTTTTCATGCCTAAAATGACACGAATTCAGTGAAATTTGTCCTTGTAAGTGCAGAAAAAGCATCTAAAACTCCACTAAAACCCCCAGAATGATGATGACGGACATTTAAGGAGTTATTTCACCTTTTTCCAGACGAGTTTTTTTTTTTTATTCTGCAGCTGCATCAGAAAAGAACCTCCGTTATATCAGAGGTTTTCAGGATTTCATGAATTAAACACCAATATGGGCAAACCAGTATATCAGTCTAACTCCAGTTACAGCCATGTATTGACAAAACCTTCCAGTGCTATTAGAGCATACGCAGCTCTTCTTCTTTTTTTTTTTGTTTTTTTGTTTCATCCATCCTGAACCACCAGATGCTTTTTCTGTCTTTCTTTCTGTCTTTGTTTTTTTTTTTTTTTTTTTTTTGTTAAAGACACATACCTCTTTTTTTTTTTTTTTTTTTAAGAGTGTAGCTTCACCTCCTGCAGCACTAAACACTGCTGCTTCCCCCCGCGGGAGCGAATAATGACTAATTCTGTCGTGAAAAAAGAAACAAAAAAAAAAAATGCAAGCAAATGACAAAGCGGGGCTGTAGATGTGCTGAGAAAGAGTACCTGAGAGAGAACAGCTGTCTTGTAAAAGGTCAGTCTCCCACTGTTCCTCAGTCTCTCTCTGTGTTTCCGGCCTCCCCCCCCTCCACCCGTTTGACTCTAATGTCACATATTTTGGCTTTTCCCTCTCTCTCTCTCTCTCACACACACACACACACACACACAGATGCCGCTCTCCCTCCCTTTGCGCAGCACCTAGAGGATTCTTGGCAGAGCCTGTCCACCTTGTAATCCCATGTAGAAAAATGTGGTGGGTGGATAAATGTACTCCGGCCCGGTTTATAAAACTTGCCTGTGAGTGGATATCTACGGCTCTCCTGAGGTGTTTGTTTTCTCGAGTGTAGTGGAGCTATCATCATTACGCACGTGTAGACACACACACACACACACACACACACACACACACACACTTCCAAACATCGACAAACCCAACAGCCATCCCGGGAAAAAAAAAAAAAAAGGCGGAAAACAAACACATGCACCGAGTGAACCGGTTACATTTGGGTTGTTTTGAAGGGAAACGGGGAGAAAAATTTTTCTGTCTGCCGCAATTTTGCAGACAAACAAACAATGTTTGGAGTGATCGCTTTCAATAAATGTCCTACTCACATATTTGAGTGCTAATATTTATCATGAAATCGCCGCGGCCGCCAGACCGTCTAAACAAATATTGAGCCTCCGCGTCTCTCTTCTAACAACATCCATGCAGGAGCCAGCGGTAAACACACACACAGCCACGCTCGCCTCGCCCAGAGCCGCTTCGCCAAACACGGCAGCCCAAACTGTCAACACGACTCAGACAGATTGTAGTTTCTGTCGTGGCCACACTTGAAGCTGCAATGTACAACTTCTGTTTTTTGTTTTTTTTTTTTTTGGTCAGTAAATCAGACATAACATGCATTTTTAGCCCGTGTGTTCATACCTACACCTCCCTGTTAGTCATTTCCTGTGGGCGTGGCCAGCAGTGAGAGAAAGTAAAGAAAAGAACAAAGAGAGCTGATAACACACACAGGGAGTGGACACTACCTCCTGTCAGACACACAAAGAGGAAAAGTACGGCAAGCCAGAGGGCTCAGTGCATGTCGTTTTCTCAATCATGCTCATTGGTGTCACATGAGAAACTTGTCATATTAGTGCTGATATTTTCTGTCAGCCACATATATGATCAGTACAGGACAGATTTCCTAAAAGCTGAAAGTGTACAAAAATTGTCCAAAAAAGTAAAGAAAACTGAAAAATTTAAAAAAAAAAAATTGAGAAATCTGCCAGCCAAGTGCTAATAAAAGTGTTGTGTGTTGTTAGCAGTGCTTATTTTGAGAAGAAATGTTGGCATGCAATAATAAATTTAAAAAAAAAAAAAAAAAGAGCAGACAATCTGTTATGTTTAAAGTGATTAGGATCATACTCTTACTGAGATAATCAGATAACTTTCTGACTTTCTATCAAGTCAGAGTGTAGTCTTCATCGGATTAAGATTGAATTATTAATGGAAAAATGGCTGTATTTTGTCCCAAAGTTTTGATTAATAACACAAGGTTATTAATCTAGGCTATTCCAAGATCTAGATTAAAAACACATGGTATTTATTGGCCATTCCAAAGTTTAGATTAAAAACAGAGTTTCCTCATTGGCTGGTCCAGGTGCCAGATTAAAAACAGAAATAGGTCCTCATTGGCTGGTCCAGCTTCTAGATTAAAAACAGAGAGGTCCTTATTGGCTGGTCCAGCTGCCAGATTAAAAACAGAAAGGGTCCTTATTGGCTGGTCCAGTTGCCAGATTAAAAACAGAAAGGGTCCTTATTGGCTGGTCCAGTTGCCAGATTAAAAACAGAAAGGGTCCTTATTTGCTGGTCCAGGTCCAGACGACCTAAATAACCTGGATTAGGAGCTGGGGCTGGTTAAATGAGCAGCATCTTCCAAATCACTCTTTTTATAGACTTGCTTTATGTGGTCCCGTTTCATTCACTGTCCTGCCCCCGTCCTCTTTTTATGAGCTGCTTCAATGTTTTTTCTTTGTAATCTCCCAGACTAACAGCGTGCTGCTCAGCGACTGTTGCTTCATCCCAAATTAAAGAGGAATTGTTTAGAAAAGTAAAAAAAAAAAAAAGTTTGTGAGGCTCAGTTGCGAGTGGCGTTATCGTCAAAACTGTCAACTTTAACTAATTCTCTGCTTTTCTAACTTTTCTTTTCAGATCTCAGCAGAGACATTACACAGCGGGTAACGTTAGTTTGCAGAGATGAGTTCGCTGCAGCAAATCAGATGTTTAAAGGTCCCACATCGTCAAAATCGCCTCAGTTTTTGGGACTAGTTTCCCTGGCGGAGGGAGCGTCTCACTCCTCCCCGAATTTCAAGTCGTCAAAACCCAACAGTGCTGCTGCTTTTAGGGAAACTAACGTGGAAGACTTTATTCTGCTGTGAAGAAAGTCTGAAGTCTGTCGTTTATGAAAACTAGGTGTAACAAATCATTTTAGTGAACTGAAATAAAAATAAAAAGGAGGCTAACTAACTGTAACTGTATTGTGAACGTACAAAACTAACTCAAATAAACTGAAATTATCGAGAAAATGCCTTTAGTTTTCTTCTTTGTCAATTTGTTTCGTACATAAGGACTTACACCTCAGACTGTAGGTGGATATGAAAATTTATCTTCCTGGTTTTTTTTTAGCTGTGCCAGTTTTATTTCAGCAGATGGATAATGTCCCTCTGTCGGCACAGTCACACAAGTAGGAGATTTTTGAAACTGACAAATACACAATATCATAAAAAAAGACACCTAGCAAACCTGCTTTAAAGACGAATTAAAGCGAAACTCAAAGTGAAAACAAAAAGTCAGAGCAAAATAAAAAATAAAAAGCATAACCGCCTCGGTTCCAACCCAAAGGACCGTTTCCTGAGCGGGCTAGTGAGCGAGATAGCCGCTAAAAAAAAGTCGGTTAAGGTTAGTAAAAGGTTATTTGTTGTAATGGTTAAGAAACTTTAGCTCATGTTTCTATAAAAATAACTTATATAACTTATATAAAAATTACCCGACCCCCTCCTCGCCAAGCTTCTCATGTGGACTTAACTTTAAAACGTAACGCCGTATCGTTTTTTTTTTTTCTTTTAAGTGGAGGACATTCTGTATTTGTGTGTGTGTGTGTGTGTGTGTGTGTGCGTGTTTCCATTCAGTACAGTGCTCACAGTGAAATTCATCCTGAGACACAAACCTTTCCTCTGCAGCTCCACTACCTTTCCATGACTTTCCTCTCGCTCCACTTGCATGTGTGCGCCTGTATGCATATATGTAATATAAGCGGTGTGTGTGCGCCTGTGCGTGCGTGTGTGTGTGTTAGTGAGTGTGTGTGTGCGTGCGTGCACATGGCCTGGATATCAAAAGCAGCCTTGTAAGAGCCCCGGGTGGCTGAGAGCAGGTCTCAGCGCTCAGACTTGATGAGGGACTCCATAAGTCTCTGCGCTGTGATGATGACTTCTCCCTCCTCTTCCTCTGCCTTATCATCTGCATGCAGAGGCGGGGGGGGCGGGGCGGGCGGGGGATGGGGGGGTGAAGGTGGGAGCGGGGGTGTGTGGAGGGGTTGTTAGGGAGGTTGGACGCCACGAGGGATGACCAGGGTTAGGATACGGTCGGCACCGAAATCTGGGTCACAGGCTTTTAATTGTATTTTCAGGCATTTCACGCTTACAGTAATAAAGGAGTCGGTGTGAAGCGGCGAGGAGGCGGCGGGCGGGGGGAGGAAGAGGAAGCCGGCTTGACCATACTGTGCATGAAATAAATCAGCATACAAAATAAGGAGGTAATGATGGCAGCGGTGGGGAGGGGAGGGGAGGGAGCGCGGCGGCGGCGGCGGCGGCGAGTCTCGGCGGGTGTTTCAAGCGGCAGCCTGTCAGGGCCGAGGCGGCGGCGGAGCGCGTGACAGCTTTGACAAGAGCTAGCCGAGGTCCTTCGGCGGCTCTCGCGTGTGTGACAGGGGCGTCGACAGCCGAGGTCACGGCGCCGAGCGGGTTTTCCGGCGGGTCGCGTTCGCCGCCAACCTGCCTGTCACCGCTTATGAAGTTTGCCGGTAACAAGAAGGAGGAGATAAGAAGGAGAAGAGAGGGAGGCGAGCGAGCGAGGCAGGTGAGAGGTGAGCTGCCTCTACACGTGGCCTCGCGTGTACCAACAGGACGGGTGAGGGACGGGATCCTGTTACCTGCGGCGGCGTGGAGCTCAGAGCGGCGGCGTGGAGGACGGAGGGTCTCGCTCACGGGCGGCTCATCCGTTCATCCGCCTGCAAACACAAACACACCTCACTCCTTCATCAGCCTCAACAAGGTGCAGGACAGGAAACATCTACCTGCTAAAAGTGTCAGAATAAAAAAAAACAAAAAAAAAAACAATGTCCTGTGTCAATAAAGTCAAAAGTTTGAGATTAAAGTCAGAATTTTGAGAATAAATGAAATAACAGCAGGAGATCAAAGATGAAAATTGGCCGTGACTTCTCAAAATCTTATGTCGAGTTTATTCGCTCTTTACTGTCACTTGGAGTTTATTCTCAAAATTTAGACGTTCGCCTTGAAATAATGAATTTGATCTCATTGTTTTGATTTCATTCTATTTCATTGTAGCACTATACCTTGTCATGATAAAAATAATCCAATGAATAAAGTCAGAATTTTGACAATAAATGAAATAATAGCAGGAGATCAAAGATGAAAATTTGCCGTATCTTCTCAAAATCTCATTTCGAGTTTATTCCCTCGCTCTCTCTTTGTTTTTTTTGTTTTTTTTATTTTTTTACTTTATTCTCAAACTGTTACTTGGAGTTTATTCACAAAATGTACACATTCCTCTTGAACTTATGAATTTAATCTCATTGTTTTGATTTCATTCTATTTCATTCTAACACTATACCTTGTCATGATAAAAAAAAAAATACAATGAATAAAGTCATAAAGGAGATCAAAGATGAAAATTTGCCATATCTTCTCAAAATCGTATGTCGAATTCATTCTCTCTCTCTTTTTTTATTTTTATTTTTTAGTTTATTCTCAAACTGTTACTTGGAATTTATTCTCAAAATTTCGACTTTCCCCTTGAAATTCTGAATTTAATCTCATCGTTTTGATTCTCTGTACCTTTTGTTTTTCTTGTGTGATCATGACACTGTCACTTTCTTTCCAACAGAGACATAAAATAACATTTTCACAGCAGAACCTCCCGTCTCTGCTCATATTTTGGACATTAGCTGCGTCTCAGTTCGCCTAAACATCGACTGTATTTGCTCCAGTTTGTATCATCGCTCTCTCCTTTTGTCTTTTTTTGGCGGCGCCGGCTCATAAACCTATTCTCTGAACCAATTGTCAGTAACAAGAGTTCAGCAGATTGGACCATGAATATGCATATTAATCTCTCACCGTGGCACATGGCTCGAATAGCCCACCAAAAAAAAAAAAAAAAAAAAAGTTTTCATCCAATTATACTTCTAAATCAGCAATAATTACAACCCTATACATCATCTGCATATTTCAATTAATATTCAAATTGTGTATAGGGGTTTGCATGCAAATTTATAATATATTCAGGATTAGGTATATTACAGTTAAATCTATCTCTATCCAGCCTCTACCTTGCCTCTCCTTAATAAGCTGTGTTCCTCGGTAATGTTCCTGAACTTATTATAATGCAATATGCTCCGGCATAAGAATCACACATCCTTAATATTATTTCTCGCAATTAACATGGAGTCGAAAAAATGCAGAGGGCCCCCTTCGTTAATTTGCACAGGCACTCACATATAATGCAAAACAGCGGGGGAGTAAACAGGTCTCTCTGACTTCCACACACGCGCGAGCCAGTCAAGTGTTTCAAATCTAATTTAAATATATGAATGTTTTGCTTTGTCCATTTCCCTAAACTTGACTCGGCCGCGTTTCCACCCCCCCCCGCCGCCGCCGCCGCCGCCGCCGCCGCCGCCGAATGGGAAACGGCGCTGCTTAGTATTGTAGCCCGGCGGTCAGAGGAGAGGAATTGGTGCGGTAAGACATTCGTCAATACTTTGTGCATTCGCTATCCGTCCAATTTATATGTTCCATATCCTCGGAAACCCCGGGGGACTTCAATTAGACAAGTACCTGTATCCGGCGCCGTGCTCTACGGCTCCCGGGGGGCTTTGCTGCTCTCATATTGAATCATGGAGCCGCAGTTAATATTCCACGGGAAGGGAGGATCTATAAAGTCGCCCCCATAAACTACAGGGGGGCTTTTGTAACATCCAAATAATAGCAGTAAATAAAGAGCTTACACCTGTACGGCGAGGGCCGGGTCCGCCGGCGAGGCCCCGATAGGACGCAGCCGTGCAGCTGTAAACACCCGGCGGTGAGCGCCGTTAATGGATAGGTTTATTTTAAAGCGCGCCATCTGCCATCAATCACCCAGAAGTATCGGGAGCGGCGGCGGCGAGGAGGAGAGAGAGAGAGCGAGTTCGCTTAAAGTCTCCTCTTCCTCCTTCTTCTTCTCCCGCACCTTCGTCGGCGTCGCCGGGAGCCCGATAAAGACGAGAGGGAGGGGCGGGGCGGGCGGGGGCTGCGGCGGCGAGGACGGGAGGTTGTTGCCTCGGCGAGATACACCGGATCCCTGGGAGAATAAAGCATCAAACCCACTCAGCAGCTCCACTAACAATAATAAAAATGCCTCGGCTTAAAGGTGACATTCCCAATTTACGATTATTTGTGTCTATAAAGTGTATTCCTCGGCTCCTGACTCATTCTCGCGCGCTCGCCGCCGCCGCCCCCCCTCCCGCAAGAACAATGCATTAAGGAGGGGGTGCCGAGGGTAAATGGAAATTCTATCCATTTTATTAAACCGACAGGCTGTGCTATACCTGAGACTTTCAATTTTGCCGGCGTGACCTCCAAGGAGACATTTCTGTCTCCTCTCCGTCTACCTTCGCCTCATTCAATTCCCTGTTTGCTCTGACTGGCCCCCTGTGCACCCGGGGGCCCGCAAAGCCGTTATGGATGAGCTCCGAGGCAATTCTGAAATAGAGAGGGGAAGAAGACTGTAGATCTCCCCCCCTCGAAAAGATTTACTCAGGTTGTAAGATGGATGAAATCAGCCTTTGTATCTCTTTTAGTGATTGTTTTTCTTTCTTTTTTTTTGGAGAGGGAGGGCGATGGGGTTGGGGGGCGGCTAAAAGGAAGATGTTCAGCGGGAAGGGAGGTGTGATGGATCAGGGCGCCGGGATCGGAGCAAAACCAGCGGCGGAGGTGGAGATGTTGGCGTTAACCTGAGTGATGCGGCGATGAGGCGGCGCGATACGGGAAAGCGAGCGCTGAGGCGGCGGCGGAACCACGATCGCCATCACTTCCGTCTCCGGGGACGCGACACGTCGAGAGATTTGTCTTTGTTACGAAACACAGACAGCTGAGATGTTAAAGACCCCCTGCAGCCACCGATTAAACCCCTAAAAATACATATTTAAAAGTTTTTTTCCATAAAAAATTCCTTAATGATACACCTTGCCCTCATTAAGCATGCATAGAAATATGAATATGCAAATAGTCTCCTCCCACCACGCTGCTTGCTCGCATACAGGTTCATAACTTGCATTGTATTTGATAATCTAACCAATTTTCTCTCAGTTACACTTCTATTAAGGGTGTCACGGTTCAATAAACTCATGGTTTGGTTTGTTTTGCCTTTTTTTGGGTCACCGTTTGTTTTGTACATCAGGGAGAAAAAAAAAAAAGCACGACCATTTCCAGAGTTTTCTTTATTTTGTCTCATTTGCAAAAAGGCTTTTCCTCCCTGAAAAGAGAAAAATGCTGAACGCAGGAAGAAGTGTGTGCACTCAGGTGCTCCTCAGGATGAAGACCAGTAACTAGAAAAACAAGAGACATAACTCGTAGAAGGTCAAGCCTGATGTCACTGAGAGTTATGAGTAAAGATTCAAATAAAATATAAATTAAAGCCTCTCGACATCAACTTACTGTTTTCTCAACACGTGAGCTTCTTTCATTGTTTTCAGTGAGATGTCAGATGATTATTTGTGATTATCTTGCCTTTATTATCTTTTCAAAAGCAACATGAACATGTTGTTGGCTGGTTCTCGGCGTTCCTTTTTTCCTTCATTGGGTTCCAGACGAGCTATTAAAAATGTTTTCTGATGGTTTATAGAGCGAGACATTAATCCATTCACTGAGAAAATAATCTGCACATTCATCCACAATGAAAAGAAGTGTTAGCCGCAGTCCTAAATACATAACTCCAATAAACATGAAGAACCTTTAGGACTTTAAAGAACCAGATAAAGTGAGTGAAGAACCCTAACCCCTAAATAAAGAGGTTCTTTAAGTGGTGAGGAGCATTTTGCAGAACCGTTTGAGAACCGGTGTTTTTCTGAGAGCCTTAAAAGCCTCACATCAGTCAGAGCTTCATCTAAGCGGTGAGTCGCCTGTGGAAAGACTTTGCGTTCTGCAGAAACAGGCCACGTGCTCTTAGCAAGGCAAGTTAAGTTTATCTGTATAGCACATTTCAGCGACAAGGCAATTCAGAGTGCTTTACATAGAGCATAAAGGCATTAAAACAATATAAAAGCAACACAAGAAAACATACATGAAAGCAATTAATAAAAAGAAGCTAAAAGGAGAATAAGATAGAACAGGAAGTTAAAAGTTACAGTGCAGTGTAAAATATTAACCCTTAATGTGGTTTAATGGAAGGCAGCGGCAAACAGAAAAGTCTTCAGCTGTGATTTAAAGGAACTGAGAGTCGCAGCAGATCTACAGTTTTCTGGGAGTTTGTTCCAGATATGTGGAGCATAAAAACTAAACGCTGCTTCTCCATGTTTAGTTTTGACTCTGGGGACAGAAAGCAGACCTGTCCCAGACAACCTGAGAGGTCTGGATGGTTCATAATGTAGCAGCAGATCAGAGATGGATTTTGTACGGTGGCCGAGAACCGCCAAACGCGCTGCAACAGCCAAATGCGTCTCAGTTACAGAAACCAGCTTCAAGTACAGAAACGATCCAAATTCACAAACTCAAACACAAGCCTAAACGAGGTGCAAAAAGAGGAACGTGGTGCAAATGAAAAAAAAAAGGTGCTGCAAAAAACAAAGACAACTTCGTCATCATCAAACGCGCTGCAGATACAGAAACGACCAAAGCACAAAACGATTCAAACCAAGAAATCATCTTCAAAAGAAAAACGCTTCATAACTCCAAACCTGCAGGGGGCGCTCTCAGCGTAACAGCCCAATGGAGAGACACACGGGATGGAGAGCGAGATAGAACAGCTGACTGAAACAATCTACATGCAAATGTGCAGCCTTGTAACGTCTGGTGTAAAATATGATAAAATAAACGTCACGTAATGTGCAGCGTTGTACAGTGATATAAACATATATAAATAGAACTGAATAAAAGTCACGTTACCGTTCCCGCTGGATGCTGTTTCAGACTTGTGTTTGAGTTTGTGAATTTGGATCGTTTCTGCACTTGAAGCTGGTTTCTGTAACTGAGACGCATTTGGCTGTTGCAGCGCGTTTGGCGGTTCTCGGCCACCGTAATTTTGGCCCTAAACCATTTAGTGCTTCATAAACCAACAGCAATATCTTGAAATCAGTTCTTTGACACACAGGAGGCCAGTGTAAAGATCTGAGAACTGGAGTGATGTGATCCACTTTCTTGGTCTTAGCGAGGACTCGAGCAGCAGCATTCTGAATCAGCTGTTTGATGGGTTTTTTAGCGTGCAGCGACGGGTTCCAGCGATGAACCGATCTGTCCGCTCGGGGAAACGGCCTCAGAAAACTCGTCTGTGGAACCACCACGTGCTCGAGCTTCTGCAAACCGACTGCTCAGCGCTTTGCCAACACGTCCGCCCGGCGTCATGACAGAAAGAAAACACACTCCGGGACGGCGGCGGGCACGGCGAGGCCTTTCGGGTGACGGAGGTTTTGTCACCGTGCGGCGCCGCCGGAGGAGAGCGGCCTGGAAAACGGGGGGAGTCTCCCGGACAGGAAACAGACATCACTTTGCTTCGCTCCTCGCCGCCGTTGGAGGGGAGGTGATGGCACATAAAGTATTCCCGTGAAGGATGGTGGGAGAGAGGAAGCAGCCTGAGACCCGGCCAAGTTTCTATTGAGTTATGGACATTTTCAGTAAAGAGCCTTCAAGAGCGGCGCTCCTCAAAGTGATTGAGCTTACACTTAACACTCACGATATAAATGGAATTGTCGACGTTAGGAATTCCTCATTCATTTTTTTTCCAGCCTGTAAAATCTCTTATTCTTTTCTTTTTTTTTTTTTTTTGTGCCTCTGAGGCATATGAGGAACGGCTGAAAAGCGCATGCAGAGTATCAATTATGTCTTCTGTGTGGCGGAGGGGCCACCAGAAAGCACAAGTAAGGTATGAATTAAATTGCATGAGAAGCTTATTTAAGCATCGGTCATGATCGGAGCACTGGGATCATAACTGTGACAACCGTGACACGATGTAGCCGATGAATTTTTAAAGAAAGCCACATCACATAAGAGGATTGAGGAGTTGTTTGGCAGTTTCTTCCCAAACTTTGCATTATCCTCCGACTATTTTCTTTATTTATTTCTTTTTTTTTCCTCTTATTTTTAGCGGAGACAGATGCGATGATCGACAATGTCTGGATGTTGATTTGGACGATGTAAATTGCTTACCACTGTGTCAGCGGCGGTGCCGTAACCGTGGCTAATTGTATGTCTAAAGCCTCTTTGGGATGAGCCGTGCGTCGGGAATAGAGCGGCTCCGGGTTTGACAGTGATGGTTCATGGGATGACAAACAAATGCCACAGAGGATCAATGTGAAGAGGTCCATCTTCAAAACACAAGAGAGACGCAGAAACGACAGAGCCGATCTTCCGTGACAAGTGCCCACGTCTTATTAGAGAATTCATGTGGGGTGTGCGAGCGTTTGGGGGATACTGCCCGCACTTCACAAGTACGACATGAACAGTTTGATTCCAAAATGAGACGATGACTTCAGACATAAAAAAAAAAAAAAAGACTCATGAAATAAAATGAATGCAAAATTAAAACAAGTTATGTGACTTTATTTGTTGTGAGATCCTGGGATGAAGTTGGGTCATATACTCTCAGAAAAATACTGGTTCTCAAATGGTTCTTCCAAACGCCCCCTGCCTCTGCAGAGAACCATCAGCAGCTGAAGAGCCTCTTTATTTAGGGGTGAGGGTTCCTCACTCACTTTATGTGGTTCTTTAAAGTACCAAAGGAACCAAAAATGGTTTTTCTATGGCATCACTGCATAGAACCACATTTGGTTCTGGTTAGCACCTTTATGTTTCTGTGTGTAGGTGGACCAAATGGTAACAGCTGACATTAAATCTGCTCTAACTTAATGAATGATGAACTTCATAATGGAGGTAGATAGGTAGATAGATAGACAAATAGATAGATCAATACTTTGATTATCTATCGGCTAAATTAACCTCCATACCAAAATTACAATTAGTAATATGAACGTCAGTAAAAACCTGATTTGTACAGTGCTTTTCAAATAAGGTTGCATAGCGTTGTCAAATAAAATAAAATAAAATAAAATAAAATAAAATAAAATAAAATAAAATAAAATAAAATAAAATAAAAAAATAAAATAAAAAATAATAATTAAAACAGTAATAATAATAATAATAATAATAATAATAATAACAATAACAACAACAACAATAATAATAATAATAATAATAATAATAAATACATTATAATAAATAATAACCGAATTATAATAAAAAATAAATAAATAAATACAATTGAGGGATATATGTCAAAATTTTCCTCCAGTGTCATAAGTGTCTGTCTCCTCTGATGCTCCAGATCCATATTTTATACAGTTTATGCAATTCATTATTCTTTCCTTATTAAAAAACAAACAAACCAGGAGGCCATCCGAGGTGTGGCACAGGCTCTCTGCCAGAGACCCAGAGCAGCTCACATCAGGCTGACTTTTACAAACGGACTGACTTTGGGTCTCTGAGCAGAGACTGATCTGTGGACAGATGAGCGACTGTAGCCGTCCAAGTCAAATTACTCGAACAAATGGCTACTTTGTGCCATTCGCTGATTACATCAATACGATTCTCCTCGGCCCGGGCCATCATTACATCAGCCTGAGCAGTAATTTCACTCATTTATATGGATTTCATAATGCAATATTCCCCGCAAAGTAAACATTTAAATGTGTGGGTCTGGGGAAAAAAAAGCAAACGTATGCATATGAAAGTAAAGAAAATATGAAGTTTCTCACTGAACCAAATTGGCAATCACCATCCCTCTACCCCATGGTCATAATGAAATTGCGCGAGCAATGGTTGAAATAAATGACATAATTCTGTGTACACACAATTAAAGGAGAAAGCTGCAATCGTGCATTCACCTCGTAGCTAGTTTATGATAGCACAAAGCAAAACTAAACCTATAAATAATGAATACCGCCGTGATTATTCCCTTTCAGATTTGCATAATTATTGTTTTTTTTTTTCATGGTGGTGGTTGTTGTTGTTGTTTTTTTTTTCCTGTGGAAGCATCTGTTAACATTGCAATCCCTTCTTTGTTTCACACAGGGCCGCCGTACCTTCCTGCAAAGTACACACATGAATACGAATAAATTGGTATTATAAGGAAATGCTCCTCATTTATAATTGATAGGGTGGTCACAGTCACACAAGGATATTGCTGCAAATGCACTGCCATTACTCTAAATGAGTATTCATGTTGCATTGCTAATGCTGAGCAGCAGCAGCAGCGGGAGGCTCAGCTCGCCGTGTTTCACTAAAACACTTCAGGCTTCCTCTCTGCTGCTCTAACAAAACACTTTACCTGAAGCTAGCAGCTCAGCCCTCACACTCCTGCACTGTGATGTGTGTGTGTGTGTGTGTGTGTGTGAGGCCACGCCAGTGTTTCGTCTGTCGTCGTCGTGGTGCTTTCAGGGACCGCTCTGTGTCCGTCCTGTGTCTCTCTGTTCAGAGTCAGAATCATCTTCATCAGAGAGAAAACAGGGAGTTTGACTCCGGCTCACAGCGGCCTCCAGTACTGATGTACATCACTCCACAATAAATAAATAAATAGGTAAACACATCAATAAACAAATAAATTCAATTAAATAAAATGACATAAATTAATTAATTAACAAAAATACTACATCAAAAAATATATACATTTTAAAAAATAAGTAAACAATTTAATTCAATTAAATAAAATAACAAAATAAATTAATAAATAAATTTAAAAAATGATTTAAATAACAAAAATTAAAGAGTAAATTAAACATTTTAAAATAATTAATTAATAAAATAATAAATAAAAAAATAAATAACCAAATAAATTCAATTAAATAAAATAACATACATGAAAAATAAATTTAAAATGAAAGCATAAACAAAAATAAAATAAAAATAATAAACATATAATAAACATACATTTAAAAAAAAATAAAATAAAAATATAAAAATAATCAATACAATACAATAAATGAATAAATAAATAAATAAATAAATAAAATACATTTTAAAATAAAATGAAATAAATAGAATACTGTGGTAAGTATGTCTAACCCGGTATGTCACAGCTGTACATATGTTATGACTGAATACTCTATCACTGGTGTACAGCAGCTGCACATGTATTTACAACTGCACATTTCTGTAAGTTTTGACTCTTATGATTCAAGTTGAGATTTTAGAGCTCAGACTTTTATCAGTCATAATAAAACCATTACTACTAAGATACTTGACAAAGCAGTGCAGTGCAGTGGTGTGGTGGCGGACCACCTGAATGAATAAATGGCTAAGTTACTACACTTTCATACTTTCAGTGAGCTCGATTTTCATTGCCTTTGACCACCAAAACCTCCTTGATGTTATAAGAGTAGCTTCAGAGTTAGAAATAAACATTTTTTTCATCATATTTTGTGTCTCTGCACTGAAGCTCCATCACACTGATACTGAGTGAAATATTCAAAGACGAGATGCCGTTGTTTTATGGCTGCAGAATCACATCCAATAGAAAAGATCTACATGTCTGCATGGTTTTAGACACTAGTTTTATTTCAAAACACAATACCAACTGCAAAAACTGTCCTTTCTCCTTTATATTGCTGCTTTTGATTGATTTTATGTCAGATGTTTCTCACAGGACAAGCCCCTATGGGTTGAAGTTTAAGTTTCAAGTTTAAGTTGACATTTATTGATCATTTTTTGAGTTTTGTCGGCTCTTCCTGCACATCCTTTTTTGTGTTTTTCTGTGCATGTTGTCACCATTACTGCTCATTTATGTATTATATGATTTATTTTATATGTACAATAAACTAAACCTTAACCTAGGAAACAGTTGTTGCGCCTGAGGAAACAAAAAAAAGTGCCATTTAGTGAAATCTTTGACACGGCAGGTTGCACATTTGCATTAAACAAACACTGTTGGCCAAGAGTTGAAAACCTTTCCTAATGGCTGCTTTGCATTTGTGCAGGGGAAAAAAAAAAAAAAAAAAAAATCATCACTTACAGTTCAGCATTCAACATTTATAAACATAAAACCCACAGCTGTCAGTCTTAACTCCATCAGTAATTTGGAGCCGTCGGTGTTTTTATTTTTTTAATTTATTCAAGATGAGGCGCCACTCCTCTCTCGTTCCCAGCCCGTGTTTTTCAGCGTGCACCTTGCCTCCGTCCTGGCGAGCGTCCCGGAGCGGCGGAGTGTGCAGCCGCTCTCCGCCGACCCCTGAACTGCGTATAACCAAAGAAAACATTAGCCAGGTGACTTATCACGGAAGTCTGCGGCTGACCTTTTAATGCGCCTGTCATTGATTGCATAGCGTGGTACACTCTCTCCATCCCAAGGTGATAGATTATTCAATTAACTATTGACCTTTCCCGCAGACTCATTTGTCGATGGAAATGCTTTTATGACAGCAGTGCATTTAGAAACCAAAGGATGCTGAGTTTTGATTTTGGGATTTACTGTGCGCATTATGATTTCTCCCCCCCTTCCCCTCTCTCTCTCTCTCTCTCTCTCCTTCCCTCTCTCTTTCTCTCTCTCGTTCTCCCGTTGCCTTTTTGATTTACATTGTAATATTAATATGAAGTTTGGCTCTCGCGTTGCTGTCGTGGTGGACGGCGACTGTCGCCGTGCGAGGATAAGCATATCTGCGTCTTGGCAGGCCCGCGCTGCCCGCTGGATTTATCCGGCGCGCCTGTTCTTACCTCGGACATATTTCACGCGGGGCGACGCGAGGCGTTAATGTGACCGTGTGCTTTGTGTTGAAGCTGAGAGATGTGCGTCTGCATTTGTCGCTCCTGCGGAAAACGCATAGCGATGAATCAGCACTCGCGCGGCGCCCATTTGGCACAGCTGATGTTGTCCTCACCTCAGCGGTGCACCGCGCTACAGCTTACTCACCGGCTTCTGGAAAAAAAAAAAAAAAAAAAAAAAAAAAAAAAAACAGACTCAGCAAGCCGGTGTCACAGAAGAAACGGATGGCATTCACATTTACATTTTATGCATACAGCCGAGGCTCGGGGTCGCGTGCAGTCTGCTGTGAAGAGGTGCAAAGGTCACGGTGCCCTGATAATACAAATGGATCCCTAAAGGCAGAGATCCGCTGGGGTTTAGTCTCATCAGCACGCCGCACAGCAACATCACCGGGCAACAAGGCAAGGGCAAGGCCAGTTTCAGCCAAACAGGGGAATGTGTTCGAATAAATTCCCCTTCTTTCCCACCTCAGAGTGGAACAAAACGAATGATACTTCAGCGCTGGAACTGATATTAGATAGATATTAAATTGGGATGGCATCAGGATATTTTACCCACAATAACCCTCTGGAGGCTGGAGTCCACCAAATTTGTTCCATTTTTGTTTTAGCCCGCCTGATTTAGTTGATTTCTTGTATATCTCCTCTTCTCAGATGAACCTCTCGTCGTCTGTGGTGTCAAAAGTCGTCTGGCCAGTTGACTTTTGGCCTGGTGCCGCCGCTTACGACCTGATGTTGATGCACTGAAATGAGGGAGTGTGCACGGGGTATTTTATTTTGAAACTTGACCGGATGTCTGACTTCCTGCCTGGCTCGATCATGTCGATGGTATAACAATACTGCGATATGTGATATATTGTAAGAAACATGATCAACGCCAAAACATTCTAAGTAACGATGATTTAACCAAAGAATTTCTATATTTTTTCCTTCCCCTGCATGCATGAGACTTTTAAATCTGTTTCAGTGTTTACTGCTCTCACTGTTCACTCCTGCAAACACGGCCATGCAGCTTCATTTAGTTATATGACTCTTATGAGTTTTGAATGAGAAATTGCGATTTTGAAGTCCGATCATGTGGATTTTTCCTGCTTGGACGTCGGGAGCCAGTCGCCAGGATAAAATGCTACCATTTTGTGTTTCTACGAACGAACAGATACGTTGAAATGTCAAAGTTTCTGAAGCAAAAATACATTTCATATCAATATTTAGACTTATCGCCAATGTGTGGAGCCAGCGTCAACGCCATGTGACTGTTAACATTAACGCTTGATAACCACTTAGTTTACTTTGTTAAAACTAATCGGTTAATGTTAGGAAGTGTTTGGTCATGGTTAAGGTTAAGGAAATCCTCCTTGTCATAGCTAAGGTTAGGAGGATGTTGTTTGTCACGGTTAAAGTTAGGAAAATGTTACTGGTCATGGTTAAGGATAGGAAAACATCACGGTCAACATATTAAACATTAGCTAATGTTTTCTAATATTAGTTACTTAATGTTAGAAAAAAAAACACAGTTATTGCTCGACACAGGGCTTAAACCACAGTCTGCAAAAGCCAAGTTGTGTTAGTTTTGCCCTCCTGCCTGCTTGGTTTGGACTAAAACAAAACAAAACTGGAAAATGTGACATTTCAGTGGATCCTTGCTTTGCAGAAACTTAAAATGCCAACTATTTTTTGTTTCCAGGCGACTTGAATGCAGAAAACGTCCCGTTTCCCATTTCTCTTGAGCACAGGAGAGTGTGAGGATGTCCATGTGTGTAGTAATGATGCTGCTGTGGATTATTTTACCAGTTCTTTGGTTATCACGACAGTCCCGGTCCCACATCAGTTTTTGTAAAGCGGCGATGAATCAGCCGACGCTCCGGACGCACGTCAGGTCTTTCAGCGCGACGTCGCCGAAATAATGACCCGCCGCCTCCTCGCTTCACGTCTCAGCTCCGCAGAGTCAAAGTGTGCGAGTCGGGCCGCTCCTCCAGTTTCTGTGCCGTCGCGCTCTTTATTACGGCTCTCCTGACATTAAAGCTCCCATCTTATTTACTTTTAATGAGGCTCTTTTTCAAACTTACAGCGAGCTCCTCCACTCTCAGAGCCACATGACACCACAACGTTTCTGCCAACACGAGCTGCAAAAAAAATAATAATCTATATACAAAAACAGGATTTATCCCAGCATTCGGTTGCCATGGAGTCAGAGCACTGAGACATTTCCAATAAATTCAAGCTAAACAAGCACAAGATAGTAGTTTGAATTGTCCTCCAAAAGAGAAATATCACAATTTAGAGGAAATTTTTAAAAAAATCATCCGACTTTGGTTTTACTCCCAAATGAGTTCATTGAAAACTTTATTAGTAATTGTATCTGTAAGGCAATAAACAGATTATTACCTGAAAATCTGCAGACGTTACAGAGGCGATGATGAAAGAAGGAGTTTAACTTTAAACGTTGGTTTTGCAGAGGTGGATTTCACTGGAATTCTCTGGAAAAAAAAAGACTTAAAAATGTTCAAATAGTTTTCACTTTCATTCAGAAAATGGATAGAAATAAATGAATGCAGGACAATATGAACTAACTTTTTTGAAGATTTGCCACTGCAGTTGCTTTGGCTTGAGTGTGCTTTTGCTTATATCGTTCTAATAAATAAATAAAAGAAAATAAATAAATAAATGTTAAAAATATTAACAACAATAACTGGCAAAACATCTGTGTTTATGTTATTTATTATGATAAAAGTGGCAGTTTTTTTTTCTTCCTGCTCCTTTTTTGGTCATTGAAGGTGGAAAATTAGATATTGCATTTTTTTTTTTTTTTTTTTTTTTTTTTTTTTTTTTGGATTTTTTACTTTTCCTGTAATTGGCTAAACGTGCTGCTGTCCACCTGAACCGTCTGCACCGTTTTCCCAGCAAATTTTTTTTATTTTTTTTCCTGCTCTGAACTTCGCCGCTCGTCCCCCCTGCCCCCTCCGAGGCCGGCGCGGACCCCACCCATCTGGCGCTCCCAGCAGGTTAAAACAAACGCTGAAGAATTACTTGCAAATACAATTCGCCCCCAGGTTATTTAAAAAAAAAAAAAAAAAACCCTAACAGTGACTTGATGCCGCTCGACAGGCTAGCCGGCGCCAGTTTAAGGAACCGACATCTTCCCTCCTCCTCCTCCTCCTCCCATCCTCATTGTTGTTAAAGAGGATGTGACAAAGAGCGATATCGGTGCGGATGAATATTTAATAAACCCCCCCCCTCCTCCTCCTCCTCTGACTTATTCATGTTCCTCGGGCAGATCTCCCCGGTTGCATCCCTCCTCTCTACCTGTCACATCCCCTTCTCGCCCAAGAAGCATGGAGTCGTCATGGCGGAGTCATAACTTTAACTTTCGCCAGGGAGGAGAGGAGAGGAAGGAGGGAGGAGGGATGGTGGAGGGAGGGATGGGGGCGGCAGACATCTTGATCAAGCAGCCGCGGCGTTCGGAGTGATGTCGTCGGCGCAGATGATAGATATCTGTTATCCGGTGCACCTCCTCAATATCATCCTCCCCTTTAACAGTTTTGACAGGAGCTGCTTCCCCCCGTGTCAGAGCCAATCGGCTGAGGGATGGAGGGATTGAGCGGCCGCGGGAGGACAGGAACACCGCAATTACCGACAGAGGAGGACTGGGGGGGGGGGGGGGGTCTGTTAGTGATGTTTGATGTGATTTATCCGACAGCGCCGCCACTGCGTTTAAACGGCGACCCCTCCTTTTCTTTTTTCTTTTCTTTTCTTTTTTTTTTTTTTTCGAAATAAGCGACGCCGTGACATTGACTGACTCGCGTAATCAATCGGGCTCGAGTGACCAGGAGAGCCGCTGACAGGAGCTGAGTGACGGTTCATCATAACCACGCTAATCCGGCTTCTTCCCCCCACCTCCTCCTCCTCCTCCTCCTCCTCCTGCTGCGGTGAGGAGGAGGAGGAGGAGAGAGACCTGAAGACGGAGAGACAGATAAATCACCTCGACTTAAGGAGAATCAGCCGGCCGCTCAACGGGAATCACTGGATGCTCCAGGCTCGGCTGTCAAAATCTCCGCCTGCGCAAAAACGTCCTGTAATCTGGAAAAATCTGAGCGTTCATGTGAGGATTCGGTGTTTCTCTGTGTTTTATTTTTTTTTTCTTCTGTAACGGCTCATTTCATATTCACGTCGTCTCTTAATCTAAAGTTGCTTGGTTTCATCCTCAGCGTTCAAATCTTCCAGTGGGATGACATAATCCCACTTGTTTCAGGAGTAGTACACAGTATACATGTGGAATATGCTGAAACAAGGCAGACAAAATTATGGAAAAGATAAATCAATGAAACAAACAAACAAACAAACAAACAAACAAAATTCCAAATAACTCCCAAACCCCCATAATCTGAAAAATCTGTGAAGTACCACATGTTCGTGTCCTGTAATCTGGAAAAATCTGAGCGTTCATGTGAGGATTCGTCGTTTCTCCGTGTTTTTTTTTTTTCTTCTGTAACAGCTCATTTCATTTTTACGTTGTCTCTTAATCTGAAGTCGCTTCGTTCCATCCTCAGCGTTCAAATCTTGTTTTGTCTTCCAATAAACTAAAAAAAATCTTCAAGTGGGATGACATAATCCCACTTGTTTCAGGAGTAGTACACAGTATACATGTGGAATTTGCTGAAACAAGGCAGATAAAATTATGGAAAAGATAAACCAATGAAACAAACAAACAAAACAAAACAAAAACTCCAAATAACTCCCAAACCCCCATAATCTGAAAAATCTGTGAAGCACCACATGTTCGTGTTCTGTAATCTGGAAAAATCTGAGCGTTCATGTGAGGATTCGTCGTTTCTCCGTGTTTTTTTTTTCTTCTGTAACGGCTCATTTCATTTTCACGTCGTCTCTTAATCTGAAGTCGCTTCGTTCCATCCTCAGCGTTCAAATCTTGTTTTTTCTTCCAATAAGATAAAAAAAATCTTCCAGTGGGATGACATAATCCCGCTTGTTTCAGGAGTAGTCCACAGTATACATGTGGAATATGCTGAAACAAGGCAGATAAAATTATGGAAAAGATAAATCAATGAAACAAACAAACAAAAAAACTCCAAATAACTCCCAAACCCCCATAATCTGAAAAATCTGTGAAGATCGTGTGAAGATTCATCATTTCTCCATATTTTTTTAACAATGCATTTCATTTTGTTTCATGTTTTTACACTCTTAATCTAGAAAAAAGTCATGTAGTTTCATTTTAAGATTTTAAATCTTGTTTTTCATCCAATCCAACAAGGTGAAAAGACAGAATGACTCGTAAAGATGATTTTTTTTTTTTTGTTTGTTTTTTTTGGCTGTATAGATCTTTTAATCTACAGCTATAAACAATAAGAGTATTTTAGTGAGGCTGAGGTTGATTTAACCCTAAAAAGAGCCAAGATGCCATCATATTTTTGAATGTTAGCACTGAAATAGCTCATTTTTCCCATTTCCCACACCGCCTTTCTGTACAAACTTGTGTTTTTTAGGCTTTCAGATCTGTGCAAGGGAACGGCAGTCACGGTTATTTTTCAGCTTTTGTCGTGTTGAGGAGTTTATAATTTCACTTTAAGGTCCGTCCAGCTAAAGGTGTTCAGAGCTTTTGACTTCAGTGCATCTTTCACTGGGTGGGTAACCCCAACAAAACGTTCTCGAGAATGGAAAAAATAAGCACATTTGAAGGGAACAGAACGTTTAGTCAGGACTTTTTCAATCATGCAGCAATTTAAACCACCAGAAAATGGATATAGTAAAGTTTATGGGTCAGGGAATTTATGTTAGGTGAAGTTTTCTGACAATTATAAACGTCCTGTTCGAGTTCCTCAGTGTCCAAAACAACTTCAGCATATATATTTTATAAAGTTAAAACAGCCTGGAGGTCAAATAAACGCCAAGTAAAACATTGATGGGCACCAAATGTGTCCAGGACATTGAAAACATCATGATAATTTCATTTTTACCCACTTGTCCCAATTAAATTAGGAAAAGTCATGAAATATGAAGCAAAAACAGATGTTTATCGTGTATTTAGAGGCGTTAAACACTGAATGGGGCAAAGTTGACCCAAAATTAATCGATAATAAGAGGGTTAAGGAATGTCTGGGCCGGCCAAGTCAAGTCAGATTGCGAAGCAGGCGAATGGAAAAGAGATTTAAAGAGAAATAAATGAATAAAAAACGTCGCAAAAAGTCAAAACAACAAACAGAATCACTCAAAGCAGGACGTCAGGCCCTCGGTCATGGTGTTTGTCACGTGTGTGTGTGTGTCTCCGCAGAGGGAACACACACACACACACACTCGTCAGCGGGCAACATCTGTGCGCTGGTCAATAATTCACCAATCCGAGACAGTGCTCCAGTGTAAGTTTTGAAAACAAGGATAGGTTGCACTTATCCCGACCTGGAGCCATGAGAAGGGTTATGGAGCCCCGTTAACAATGCATGAGGGACGCAATTTGGAGTCGCACCGCCTTTCATGCATTTTTCAGACAAAAATACTTTACAGAGAGAGAGAGAGAGAGAGAGAGAGACTGTGTTTTGTCTATAAATAACCCCCTATATATTATTATTAACCTTTATTTAACCAGGTAAATCCCATTGAGATTAAAAATCTCTTTTTCAAGGGCGACCTGGCCAAGACGGTCAGCAGCAAAAACACTAAGTTACAGACAGAGAAACAACAGAAAGAGTTAAAATCACAAAACAAACAAACAAACAGATAAACAAACAAACAGACAAACAATCAAACAAACAAACAATAAACATTACAACAACACAGCAATACAATACAAGCAAGTCAAAAGATGAATAAAACAGTGCTTTCGGGGAAACTAATATAAACACTGATGTGCTAAAAACAACGACATTCAATGGACCTCAATTCACGATCTCTCATTACTGAATTAAAAACATTAATTGACACCAAGTCCTTTAGTTTCAGTTCACTCTGCAACAAATTCCACGTCGAGGGAGCAGAGTAACTGAAAGCCCTCTTCCCAATTTCAGTCCGGACATTTGGGACAGAGAGCAGAAAGAGTTCCTGTGAACGCAGAGAGTACAATCCGGTGTGTTTCTTTGCAATGAGATCACATAGATAGGACGGAAGCAGCTCAAGAATAGTCTTATAAATAAAAATGCACCAATGTGTGAACCTACGGGTCGCCAGAGCTGGCCAACCTACCCGAGCATATAATTCACAGTGGTGAGTAAGAGCTTTACAGTTTGTAATGAACCTTAAGGATGCATGGTACACTGTGTCAACCATATGAAGACACTGACCAGAGGCATGCATATACAAAACATCTCCATAATCCAGCACAGGTAAGAAAGTAGCAGCGACAAGACGCTTTTTTGCATCAAAAGAGAAACACAGCCTGTTACGAAAATAGAAACCTAATTTTAGCCTTAGCTTCCTGACCAGGTACTGAACATGTGGTTTAAAACTGAGAGAGTCATCAAGTAAGATACCCAGGTATTTGTAAGACTTGACAACCTCAATCTCTTTTCCATTAGCTGTAGTTACCACAGGTACATTGGCGCTTGACTTCGAATTGGTAAACAACATGAGCTTGGTTTTACCAGCATTCAGAACAAGTTTCAGCTCGCACAATGTATTTTGCAGAACAGAAAAGGCAGTTTGCAAATGATGAACTGCATGTACAAGAGTTGCTGCACAGGAATAGATGACAGTATCATCAGCATAAAGATGCAAGGTAGCATTGGATACATTTTGACCCAGATTATTTACATAAATCGTAAACAAAAGAGGTCCCAGGACAGACCCTTGTGGCACACCTTTAAGAACAGAAATAGTTTTAGAGCTTAGACCATCAAATCTGATGCACTGAGTTCGATTAGAGAGATAGTTTGAAAACCAAGCAACTGCATCTTCTGAGAGACCGGATTGCAGCAGTCTAAGTTTTAAAACATCATGGTCGACTGTGTCGAAAGCTTTGGACAAATCAATGAAGAGAGCTGCACAATGTTGTCTCCTATCGAGAGCAACAGAAATATCATTTACCACTTTCATTGCAGCAGTGATTGTGCTATGTCTCTTTCTAAAGCCTGATTGATGTGCTGATAAAATGTCATTGGTGTATAAAAACTCCTTTAGCTGATCACTAACAAGAGACTCTAGAATTTTGGCCAATACTGACAGATTAGATATTGGTCTATAGTTATTCAAGGTGCTTGGGTCTCCCCCTTTCAACAAGGGGAGAACAAAAGCAGATTTCCAGATCATTGGAATTTCGTTTGTCTCCACTGTTAAATTAAAAAGATGTGTAAGTGGCTCAGCAACAAAATCAGCCGCAAGCTTTAAGAAATAAGGATCAATCAAATCAGGTCCCGCACATTTTCTATGATCCAGCTCTGATAAAGCCTTGTGAACTTCCTGCACAGAGAAGGGCATGAAATTAAAAAACTGACCAGAATACAGTGGCACATCAGCGCTGGAATTCACAGATGCAGAGCAAGCAGAGTCAAACAGGTTGCCAGAAGACACAAAATGCTCATTAAAACAATTCAAAATATCCATTTTGTCATGTATGGCAACAGAATCTTTCATGACAACAGAGGGTACCGCAGAAGTGTTGCTGACAGAGAGATTTTTTATTGCTTTCCAAAATCTCCTTGGGTCGTTTAGGTTTTTTGTGGTGACAGATAGAAAATATTCTGATTTGGCCTTCCTAATTATAGAGGAACATTTATTTCTTAATTGTCTATAGGCGGTCCAATCAGTGACAGAACCCGTTGTCCTCGCCTTAGCCCACGCTATGTTCCGTGCATGAACAAGTTCTGCCAAATCAGAGGAGTACCACGGGTTATCACGCCCCTTAACTCTGTACCTCCGAAAAGGAGCATGTCTATTTAAGATCTGAGCAAAACCTTCATTAAAAAAAGTCCAAGCTGATTCAACATCAGGGATTTGTTCTATTCTTTTCCAGTTAAAATGAAACAAATCATGAAAAAAAACCTTGTTCATTAAAATTTTTAAGATCTCTCTTAAGAATAATCCGTGGTTTTAATTTGGGGATTTTTGTATTTCTATTTGCAGCAACAACACAATGGTCACTCAGATCATTGCAAAAAATACCAATGGCAGAAAACTTATGAGGGACATTGGTCAAGATCAGATCAATTAATGTAGATTTCTCAGGGTGTTTAACGTTTGGACGAGTTGGCAAGTTAATCAGCTGGGTGAGATTGATAGAGTCACAAAAGGACTTAAAATCATCAGATACTGGTTTCAGCCAGTCCCAATTTAGATCACCAGCTAAAACAATTTCAGTGAATTTCAGTTTTGATATAAGGTGCACCAGAGTCTCCAAGGCCTCAGTAGAGGCAGATGGGGGCCTGTAACACCCCAGGACAGTTAAGCCAACTCCCTTAGAAATTTCTATACTCACAGCCAAAAACTCTAATTGCTTAGAGATGGATTGAGCCATAATCATCCTGACAAAAAGTTCTGCCTTCACAAAAATGGCCACACCACCACCTTTCTTAGGTCTATCAGCACGATAAACATTATATCCATCAATATGAATATCATTATCAGAAACTGATTTTGTCAGCCATGTTTCAGAAACCACAACAATATCAGCATCTGTTGAATTGACCCAAATTCTAAACATATCCATTTTTACAAGTAAGCTGCGCACATTAAGATGAATGATTTTAAGACCAGACAGCGATTTAAAATCAGATGGCGTCTTAACACACTGCGGCTCAGGGCCAGGATTTGGCTGCACATTTCCAGACATAAGTAACATTAAAACAATCAACCATCTCCGTTTAGCAACATTGCATGGGGATTTACAGGACATGATGTACTTAATGTCTGACAAAGATTTTTCATTGAACACAAAAAAGTCATTCAAGGCCAAAAGGCTTAGATAGCGTACCAAGACTTTCGGCAGCTTCCACAAAATATTTGTGTCCCGTGCCAAACGCTTCGGGGGTTGCACGGAGTTAAAGACGGGTATAGAGCAAGTATGACCATACGCAAAATCCTGAGGGCAAGACACACTTTTAGATGTACTCACCCAGTGTCCAGTCGCTCTGAAGTCCCAGAACAACAACGCGAAAAGAAAAGACACGATAAGAGCCATTGTCCAGCGAGCTCTGCGAAGTATGTGTGTATGCGCGCGTTTGAGCCAGTCACAGGCGCAATGCGTGTAGCGCAAACTGAAGTGAGGAAGAGGAGTAGTTGAAGGCCAGGTAGAGTGAAGACCCTAGCCGGACAGGTGAAAGCCAGAGGGGGTAGGCTTCCCAGCGAAGCCCACAGCGGCTGGACAACAGGAGGGAGGGGATGAGGAGAAGCGGCCAGGTGGAGAGACACAGAGACGCAGTCAAACACAGCCAGGTGGAGAAACAAAGGAGGTCCAGCGTAGTTGGATTTGATTTGGAGGACTGAGGCAGGTTATGTCCAAATAAAAATATCAGAGAGGAGACATCCCCATCTTTTGCACTAATAGTGATTAAAGTTGTGCCATGAAATACCTTTGCTTGACTTGCAGTATTTTTAACAGATTAAGAAAGTTATTAGTAAAAACACAGACACATGTCACAGACACCATCTAGACCTGCTGCCATCTTGGACGATATATCTCCTAACTGTTGATTCAGTGTTGCCTCGTAAAACTGACACCGACACGGCGCACTCATTCTAGGTTGTGGACGCAGGAATAATCTGTTGTTGGTTTTTTTTTTGCATTTTTCACGCCTAAAATGGAAATGCGAGCGATGGCGATGGCGGTGGCGATGGCGATGGCGAGCCCACACAAACTGTGTCAAGTCTGCAGATTGCTCACAGAGTTCAGAGGGCAGATGCTGAGTGTTTTCATAAAGCAGGGAGTTAAGTGTCTTGCTTGCTCACTGGCACGCAGGCAGAGTGAGGAGATGTTGGCTGATCTCTCTAAAACCACAATGAAGCTTTTTTTTTATGCACCAAATAAATACTTTAATGCTACATGTAGCATCCCCGGTTGACTGATGGTCTAAATGATACTCTCCAACTGATGGTTCATAGTGTTTTTTAATTTTTTTTTTATTCCTTACACATTCCTACAAAAGATAATAAAATAAGGGCTGTTACTATTTTTGCCATAGACTTAAAAAATTATAAAATAAAATGAAATAAAACATATTTTTAATCTCTGACAATGAAATAAATCCGAATTTTTGGTAATGAAATATGACCATTTATGAATTTTTAACCCTTTTTAACCTTGCGACAACCTCTTAATAGAGTGCCATAAATAAAGGTTTTTGTGTCACACATACATTTTAAACATTGGAAATAGTGATTATAGTAACCTTGATATCCAGCATAACGTAATAAACAATAAACTAACTTTAAGAAAATAATTATCAGGTAAGTACACAAGAAAAGAGCAATGGTGGGAAGATGCTGGGCTATATTAAAGGTCGTTTACACTGCACTTTGCATCTTTAGTGTCAAATCTACAAAATGTATGAACCTCACATTTCTGCTCAAGTGGGATTTTCAGAACTGCAAGATCATTTTTATCCTTTTTCTCCAGCCGTTGGTTTCCATTCTTTCCACGACGATATGAACATGAACTTTCAGAGCCTTCACACTTTCTTCACTCCGGAATAAAGTCCTCCACATGAGTTTTCCTAAAAGCAGCAGCACTGTTGGGTTTTCAGGACTTTTTCAAACTGAAACGCTCCCTCCTCCTCCGCCAGGGAAAATAGTCCCCCAGGTGAAACGTTTTTTCAACCCGAAATTCACATTTTGAGTCAATGGTGTGAAATCTCTAGTTTCCTCCGCATGATCTGATAAATGGTTTGTTGGCATTGAAAACAATGGAGGGGTTGTAATAAATGGGTCAAAAGTGATGGCAGCAGTTTTGTATTCGCCATCCAGTCGACAAAAGGAAAAACAGGAGCTTGATTTCCCGATTCCATGAGTCCCGCTGTAATTCAATGGGTTCTGGTCATATGAGAGGTGATTTACCGAAGTCAAACCAAGACCCCTGGTCAGGTTTAAACCGATGACATCATTGGTTTAAAGAGGGGGAGCGGTTCAGTAAGGTTGTGGTTTTGTGGTGTTTGGGTCACGAAGCAAACATAAAAACACATTGGGCAGATTCATTAATTCATCAGCTCAGTGTGTGGTCAGATGGCTCTCATACAGTGTGTGTGTGTGTGTGTGTGTGTGCTGTGGACTGAACAGTTTGTTTACAGTTCAGTTTTGCAGCCCTGGTCATCACCGGCTCGTTCTTGGCCTTTTGTTCATATTTCTATTTTTTTTTTTTTTTTGTGTTTATATTGCTTACTGCTATTTATCATCTGTCTATACTGTATATTTCTTCTAAATTTGCACATTGACCTACATCTATGCACATTTTATACACCTATGCACACGTTTTTTTTGCACATTGTTTTTTGCACACTGTTGTACCTAGATCTGTAGTGTGTTGTACTTAGATCTTATTCTTTATTTTTTATTTATTTAATCTGTAATCTGTGGATACTGCTGAAAAACTGCGAATTTCTATCTATCTATCTCCATCGTTTAACTTATCAACGCCGGAGCGTTTCTCAAGAACTGAAGAAATCACCAAATTTAGCGTCTCTGAAGCGGACGCATCATCGGGGAATTTGTCAACTGGCCAATCAGGACACCTCGCTTGCCACCGCCCCTCCCTGACAAATGGGAACAGTTCGAGACTTCAGGAATAAAAACAACAATAATAATAATAACAGTAAAAACAAACAAAAAAAGGCTGGATCTAAGCTAGGGAAACAGCATTTTCAACTCTGGAGAGCATTTTCCAAGCGCTTTTGAGCAAAGAAACCTGCTGTTTTGGTGGAGACGTGTAGAAAAAGATGTGGGCGTGGCCTGAGACGTGTAGAAAAAGACGTGGGCGTGGCCTGAGACGTGTAGAAAGAGACGTGGGCGTGGCCTGAGACGTGTAGAAAGAGACGTGGGCGTGGCCTGAGAGAAGCCGAGGCTGTAAACGCAGAGAGAGGAGATCTGAAACCTGCAGGGACTGGAGGTTTCAGTCCAGCGCTGGCAGACGAGGTGTGTCCCCGGGTGCTTTTTCTTTTTTTTTTTTTTTTTTTCCCCGTCCAGTTTATTCAGACGTATAAAACAAAAATCTCACGACCGGCCGGCTCGACCTCCACGCTGAGCCGCGGCGCTCGAGCTGCTCTGTTGCCGTTCCTGGTTTTAATCACATTTGGCCGCTTTCCACTTCCTGCCTGAAAAGTGAAACAGCTTAGGAATGTCATTCTTTGAAAAGAAAACAGAGAGGATCCACAGAGGAAGTCCTCCCACAGTCCTCTGGCCTCCACACACTGCTACACACACACACACACACACACACACACACACACACACACCTCCTCTCACACACTGACACACTGTGACTCTGCCTCTGTACACACACATGCACACAAAAGCACACATGCACACTGACATTCTCACACCCACGCACAAAACTATCTCACACACACACACACACACACAGACACACCCTGACTCCCGTCACACACACACACACACACACACACACACTCCACAGCCACATACAAGCACACACAATGAACCAGCAGCCTCTCGCTCTCATACAGACACCAACGCAGTCTTTATCGCTGTCTCTTTCACACACACACACACACACACACACACACACACACACACACATGAAGCAGGGCTTGCTGGGAAACATCAGACACCCAGGGAGGAAGAAGGACAGGCTTTTCCCACATTTAGCCTGCATGGATACTTCAGATGTCAGACTAAAAATAGCACAAATGTGAACCAAACCAACAGTGAATCAGCCACAGCAGCAGCCAGCCCGCAGTGTGTGTGTGCGTGTGTGTGTGTGTGTGAACGCAGTGACGCCGCGGCCCCGCTCTGGCCACGCCCCACTGCAGACCTTTACCCACAATCCACCTTCTCAAACCTGCGACCAGCACGGGACACGTTACACACAAAAAAACCACTCGCTTGTGTTGGATGAGGGCGAATCATTTTCTGATAAATGTGTTTTATTCTACTGTCTCACTGTCACCAGCTACCTTCTGTTATTTTAATTTTCATTTCTTTATTTACTGATTTTTTTTTTTTTTTTTTTTTTAATATTTTAATCTCTTATTTTTACAAAAGCCCTTCCAGGATGGGTGTTGCTCATTAGGATCCGCTACAGATTATTATTATTATTAGTATTATTAGTATTAGTAGTAGTAGTAGTAATAGTATGTATTTTATATTTTTTATTTAAAAAATATTTAAATTAATCTGTAATTTTTGCTAAAGCTCTTCTACAGATGGGTGCTACAAATTATTGCTATTATTGTTATTATTATTATTATTATTATTTAATCTTTTTTTTTTTTTTTTTTTTTACAAAGGTGTTGCAAATTAGCATCCACTGCAAATTATTATTATTTTTTAAAATTTATTATTATTATTATTATTATTATTATTATTATTATTTTTATTTAATCTCTTATTTTTGCAGAAGTCCTTCTTAGCATCCAGCACAAACACGGTGATCCTTGCATTGGTCGGCTCTTTTCAGCTTGTCTATGTAAACTGTATCGGTCCCTATCAAATAACCATAAATAAATAAATCATTTAAGGGAACCAGTTACCAGTGAAATCCTGGTATTATTTCAGAAGCAGGACCAAATGTGTGCACGGCCGAGACAATGTAAAGCAGAAGTCCAACAGCATAAAGGGCACTTATGTCACTTTTTCTTTTTTCTTCCTGTGTTTCTTCCTGCGTTGACTCGTCTTTTGGAAAACATTCAGTAAATGCTGTTTTACTCCTCGAGTGGAAAAGCAACCTCTTTTTTTAATACAGAAGAGAAAACCCTGCATATTTCTCAAATCTTCTCAAATCATGTTTTTAGTGGAGCTCATGTCTTATTAAGGGGAGTTTTTATTCATTAACCAGCTTGTATGTGGATTTCTCAGGATGGATATTAATACCAGGTGGGAACAGCGTCCAAACTTCAGACCTCCAAGGCCCTGAAAGGATCCAAAAGTCTTCATGACCTCTGGCAGAGAAGAGCAAGAGAAAGAAATAAAAGCTGTGAAGGAAAAGGAAGAGGACGGCGTTTCCATTCACAAACCGTGCGACTGCTACGTCTCCCTTCGTCTGTCCGTCCGCACGTTCACAGCTACCTTCACGTCATCCTCGGAAACATCTGCGCCGCGGCCGACTCTTCCCACCGCGGCGCCGCCAGGCATCACGAGCACATACGTCTGCCGTGTCCTGCCGCACTCCTCGTGTTTTGTTTCTTTGTAAGGCGTGTGTTTCGTTCCTCCTGCTCGGCTTTTTCATGACAGGATGCAGACGGTGACTCACTCCTGCATTCACACCTTTTTTATTTGTGCACACACACACACACACTCTTTTCCACCGACACCTTGCTTTACATTCCGATTTATAGATTCCCACCGAGGCGGCGAGCGGCTCCTTCCTGCGCTGCTGCAGTTTGAGAGGCCACTTCCCTTGCTCAAGGGCACTTGGGCAGTAGCTGTCTCTCTCTTGAATGGCTCAACCGGCAACCTTCCAGTCACAAGCCCACCTTTCAGTATCAATGTTACACCAAATGAGCAGGTCTTTACATTTTTAAAATCATTTTTTTATTTTATTAATTTATTCTAAAAAGTGACGCTGTTTGCATTAGCAGAAGTCTCTTACACACATTTCACACAAAAACTACCTTTATTCCTTTTTAAGAAAATATTTAAAGTTATCTTATTAAAAAAAAAAAAAAAAAAAAAAAAAAAATTAAAATTTAAAAAATAAAATAAGAGCTTTTTCTGAGAAAAAATAAAAGAAAAAGTAAAGTTATTTAAAAAAAATAAAAAATGAATAAAAAAAATGAATCAAAAATGAATCAAAAATAAATAAATGTGTTATGATACTAGATACTTCTGGAGAAAATAAGTAAATAAACACAGTTTTTCATCTTCATAGGCCAAAGTATAGTGACTTTTAAGTATTTTTTTTTTTTTTTTTAACAGAGAAGATGATAATTTCATCATTTCATCAACACTGTCATTGTCTCAGAGTCTCTTTCTTTCATGTCTCCGAAATGATTGAACTCCAGGTTTTCCGATTCAGCCGCATTTCTCTAAATAAACTCTGGTCTGGCTGTTTGCGGTGCTCTTCCTGTTCACGGCATCCAGTCGCATTACATGTAGTCAAAGTCAGCTCTGCAGTTTCCCGCGGGGGTGACATCCTGTTAAAACACATGCACGGCAACCAAATATTCAAAAAACTAGTCAACAGACACAAAGTGGACACGATCATAATGAGCAGACAGGAAGAAAAGAGGAAAATACATAATTATAATACACATCTCACTGTTTATCCACTCACTTTACATTCAAACTTTCTTCTTACTGTTAGCTCATTTTTCAGTTACGTTATGCAAGTTCATTTGAAAAGCAAGAAACTGTGGGCCGTTATGTAATCCAATTCCTGCACAGACATAACTTTACGTGAAATTCCAGCATTTCCATTCAGGTTTTCTTTTGCTCCGATGCAAAATTTACATTAAAAAAATACACAGATCTGATAAACTCGTCTGATCTGAATGTGGTGGAGGATGAAATAGGATTTTGTCGGCTCAGTTTCCAGGAAAAAATGTTGGCGCTTTACGTTTCTGCAAACCAAGAAAATGTTAAAATGTCAAGTTTTCAGGTTTCGTGACGTGGTATAAAGCGAGTGAAGCGAGTGTTTTTTAAAGTTATTGTTAACACATGCTTCCTAACCTTAACCATGACCTTTTTCTAACTGTAACCATGCAGCTTTGGTGGCTAACGAAGGTGGCTAATTAAACTAAATGTTGATTTCAGTGATGTTGCTTTGCAGAAACAGAAAATGCCGACATTGTACCCTGAGGATTTGGTTGATTTTGTTTAGCGTTGTGCACTTTACCGCAACTTTTTCGAGAAAGTGAACCCTGTGGTGGACTTGAAAAATCTGAGATGGTCAGATTATTTGGGAAAAGTGTTGAATTTGAGGAAATAATTTTTGCGGTGTGTGTCTGAGGCTCTCAGTGTGTCTCTTATTTTCATGTTGTGGTGGTGAATCATGAATTCATTCACTCGTTCACCGGCCCAGTTAAAACGGTCACTTTCCGTGCAACATCCGAATCCTTAGAGCCTGTGTTTTTTTGTATTTTCTTTCTTTTTTTTGGCCTCAGTCCTCCTCCAAACTGACCTGAAGTGGATCTATTTTTGCCTGCGACCACTTTCCTTGATTGTCTTTGGGAGGAAGCGCTCCTCTCCTCCTCCTCTCCTCTCCTCCTCCTCCTCTCCTCCTGCTCCTGCTCCTGCTCTTCTCCCTGATGCGAGGCGATCCTCTGGACATGTATTTGCTTATTCAGTGTGCAGACCCTCTAAATCAGATTTATGTAGTTGCAGACGTCACCTCGGTGCGCCAAGCAAAGAGACACCAGTGCACATTAAGCCTGGCCCCGGGGGGAGCGCAGCCCTCTCGGGTCACTGAGGATTATTGCTGGAATGATCATTTAGGTTTTATTCAGTGGGTCCAAATATATTAACACACTAGTTACAATAATGGCTTCATACTTCCTGTTTTGTGCCCTGGGTTGTGGGAGGGAGGGGCGCGGAGGGGGGATGTTGTGGCGTGAATTTTCTCCACACTATTCAAATCAAATCAAATCAAATCAGAATCTCTTTAAGCGGCTGAAACCCAGGCCTGCTATCGTGACATGTTTTATTCAGTCCTCTGGACAAAATATCCCTTTCATGTAGAAACAAAACAAAACAAAACAAAACAAAACAAACAAAAAAACAGTAGCTTCTTTGGCCTGTGACGTTGCAAGTTTTTATTTCAGTTATTTATAAATTAATTTATGCATTTATTTGTTTGTTCATGTATGTTGAAAAACACTGTCACAGTTTTCAGTGTTAAAAATATATGAATATATTTTTAAAAACTTTCAATCAATATTCTTGTCATTTTTATATATCTATTTATTGATATATTTTAAAAAAATATTTAATCAATATTCTTATCATTTTTTGTATTTATTTATTTATTTGTGTCAGAGACATTAAAATCAAATATACAAATGTGTTATTTATATTTTTTATTTTTGTTTTAATTTTAAAATAAATATTTGGGCAGTATTCTCACATCATTTTTATTTATTTATTTTGGTATTTTTCTTAATTTTTTTCACCCTGTATATAGCTCTTAATATTATATTTAGGATTTATTTATGTTTTTTTTTTTTTTTCAAAAGCAAATTCTGCTGTGTAGAACCCCAAAAAATCGTCTTTATAGGCCAAAGTAATGAGTTTTAAATCTTTTTTGAAAAGAATTAAAGGTGAATTTTGTTCAGCCTCCTGCACTCATTTATGCATTTATGCACACATGCATCCGCCTGACTGACAGCAGTCATAAAGACATGAGAGGTTGCACGGTTCACAACAAAACCTCTAGAAATGTTTATTTTTGTCTCGTGGAGGAAAGAAAAAAAATCACAAATCAATCACTCAGCACACTGGCAGCGCCTCATTTCATTTCACCTCTAATTTGAGACTTGATTATCTTAACTATCACCTTTATGTGCTGGTGTGTGAGGGGCCCGAACTGACGGCACGACAGCACGAGCTGAAATCAGAAAGGAAGACGCTGCTACTCTTAGAAAAAAATAAAAAAATAAAATAAACCAAAAGAAAAAAAAAAAAAAAAACAGATGATAAATTTAGCTTCCCATATGGCAGCAGCATCTGGCGT
>NC_043981.1:18630237-18642737 GCF_902150065.1 Myripristis murdjan
TATTACACGTTTAAGTCCTGCTACCCTTTTTTTTTTTTTTCCATGTAATTACAATTATTTTCAAAGGTGCTATCAGGTTGTTTCTTCTTAATGCTTAAGTTTACCTGCCGGATCTACTTTTCCAATTGAAATAGACAAATAACATCCAAACCAAAATGTGTCACTCACAAGGTGAAACCTGGTGCTGATGCTTCCAGGTTCGCTCATCGCTCCAAAGACGAGTTTGCTGATTTATTGTTATCACATTGTTATCTAAATATGAACATGCGTGATATTAATATCTGAAAAGGCAACAACATGGATGATATCAAAGTTGGGGTTAGTGTTAGCCTAAGACACTGATTGGTCTGTTCTGTCTACATCCAGTTGGTGTTGTTATGCTGTTTTTTTCTGCTTCATTTACACTTTAAATTTCAAATAAGTGTGAACCCATCGGCATGTTGTATATCGTATAACTATCGAGATATTTGGCATAAATTGATGTATGAAATTTTGTCCATATCGTGCAGCCCTAGTAGGTGCTTTGCATAAAATAATGAAATTAAATAGTGTAAATGCAATGTGAAGTGTTTAATGTCGTGTTGTTTTAACAGTGTTGTTCACCTCGCTTCTGAAAACGGCACCAGTTGCAACTTTGCCTCCCCTCTTTCTGCGACCTCACGCGTTCATGAGGTTAAACCCCCCCCACCCCGCCTCACCCCGCCCCACCTCCCACCTCAGCAACAAACTCAAGTGTCACATCATTTACATCGGCTGGCGTTGCACCGTGTGTTTTGACACTTTCGTCCCCGACGGCGACAAAACGCCGAGACGCCGCCCTCTCCATCGACGCACCAACCTGCTAATAATTTCATTTTCTGCTCGGATATGTCCAAATTGAATTAATCTACTAAAACGTGTCAAGAGGTGTGGTTTCCACCCTACACCTCTCGGCTTTGAAGGACACTTCTTCTTCCTTTTTTTTTTTTTTTTCCCCCTTCCTCAGAGCAACAGATTGTAAAATCTGTTGACAGACTTGACAGGCCCGCTAAGAAAGCGGAGTTCATTATCGGAGTCGTCGCCCGGTCCTTAAAGGTTATTCGCTCCCCTCCTCAAATAAGACGCCTCGTCCGCAAAGTGACATGCTAATGGTTAACGCCGCACGCCACACCGTGAAGACGAGGCGGCTGCAGAGGATGCAGTGTGAAATAATTCTGGACATGTTTGGAGGATCTCGTCGCCTAATGACACCGGCGGAGAGGAGGAAGGAGGAGGAAGGAGGAGGAGGAGGAGGGGACGGGGGGCCATAGATAACATGGGATGCCTCCTGTCAGATGTGTCACTCACGCCTTTATGTGTCCTCCGATTGGATTTTCCTTTTAACCCCCGCGTGCGCATTACAATGCTTCTTTCTTATTAGAGCGGGCATCTAGGAAAATAGAGAGGAGATTGTAATTCTGGAGAACCGGTGTGCGCCCGAATCGATGCCGCCGTGCCTCAGGAAAGGAGATGGTCAGTTTGAAAAATCCATATCGCAAAATAGCAGCTCTGTTGAGGGACTTGAATGAGAGAAAGGCCTTTTTTTTTTTTTTTGTTTGGGAGGGGGAGGAGGTGCGGCGGGGGGAGGCGTCGCACCTTCTGTGTCTCTCTCTTTTCAATGCAGCCATGGATTGTGAGATCCTCAATACACAAGGGTGCATTCAAGACGAGCGGAGGGGCCTCTCTTAGCGCTACGGGGCAGTTTCTCCAACTTTCACATGAGAAAAGTGAGAGGACACTAAACTTCCACATAATGAATGAATGCCTCACATCCACTTTAGGGGAACATCCTTTTCTCATTATATTGCAATAAATTCAGCTTGATGTGGCCTATATTTAGTGTGCTCCTGATCCCAGCCAAGAGATATGCGCCTCCTAACTCATGATTCCTCCCTCGTCTGCGTTTTGGCACCGCACCACATTTGCCCTAAGACAAATCTTTTCCTAAGTGAAAATGTAAATTCTTCTTCCCCAAATCACTGCATCAGACAGCGGGGGATGTTAGGCTTACAGATAAGCTTAGGTGAAAGAACGTTTTGACTTGAAATTTGGGGCTGGATCCCGCACAAACCAACTCGAGGGAAATGCGACACGGCTGCAGCCGAGCGGCTCTTTTAACGGCGGCCGGTTTGCGATCGGGTGCGAGCGGCGAGGGAAGCCGCATTTCCATACAGACGCGGCAACAATGACATAACACGTAATCGACGATCTAAGAAGCAGTCAGAGAATTAAAAAAAAAAAAAAAAAAAAAAAAAACGGGGGGGAGAGAGGGAAGAAGAAAGCAGTGGCAGAGGCGCAGCCCTGAAACAAATCAACTAAATTTAAACATCACAAGTTTCCAGCAGATGGATCCTCCAGCTGCTTTAAACCGTTTCCTCGAGTCTCAAGCCTTTTCCGTTAAGCCGCTCCACACAAAGGAGGCACCAATCAGGAGTTTTATTTCACTTCAGACATACGAAAAACACATCAAACAGATATCCACATGAGCTGATGTGATCATAGAAATACACAAAAATCAACCTCACTTTATGCATATTTATAAACAACATGTGAACAAATGGATTCTAAGGATAACTTTAAAATGTATAAATAGCAGCATGGTTTGATGTTGTCTCCAGAAAATTGTGAATTCACCATTTAAAACATATTTATGAGAGTTAGTGCCATTTTTTCATCCATTTTTTTTAAATAAATGCACAACAGCAGAAACAGAGGCTGGTGGATGAGTTTGTTTGGTTTGTGCAGCTGAACTCTGAGGCCAAACAGAGCTGCACAGACACATGTGGGTCTTTCAGGTGTTTGTGTTTGGCTCACCCATGTGTAAAATTTGGATTCTTGGTGTTTTGGCTTTCTGAAACTATTCACACATGAGTGAGTCAGAAATTTCAGTCCATGCAAGAAACTTCTGTAACTGAATTTCTCACACGTGGGTCTGAAATTAGATGCATACATGTGGTCCACAACTAATCTCAAATATAGTTTTCTAGTTATTTTATTGTATTTTTTTTTAAATTTGTTATTCTTCTTCATATTATTATTATTATTAATATTTTATTTATTTTATTATTATTATTATTATTTTTAATTTGTTATTCTTATTCTTATTCTTTTATTTATTTTATTTTATTTTATTTTTGGTATGATTTCTTCAACAATTTATTAATATTACATTTATTTTTTATTTTTATTTTCTTTTTTTTTTATTTTGGGGGGGGGCCTTATTTTATTGTTTTCTCCCTCCTTTAAGTCACTTTTTCTCCCTCATGTGTTTTAAAAGAAATCAAGTAGATTTTTCTCAGTTGCCAAAGTGTTAAGGGGAAGTTTAAGTAACAGGAAAAAAAACAACTTAAACTTTAAATTTAATCTCCTCAGTTTGCGGCCGGCCCAGGCGCAACATCCTCCTCTCGAGCATGGAGCCAAACCTGGATCAGGATCAGGATCGGGATCAGGCTCTGCTCGGGTTACAGGACCAGGAAAATACACCCATTATTACCTGGAAAGACTTGCAACAAGCGAGCAGGTTAATAATAATCTGATTCGTTTAGCACTTTTAAAACAGCAGTGAACAAAGTGCTCTGACGGTGGAGTAGCCATGTCAGGGGGGGGAAATCTCCCGAGACCATCATGGGACACGAAAACTCTCCACTGAAATCCAGCCTGATGAAATTATCCTAAGTGGGTTAGCAGCTCCTTACGGCGGGGCGAGGCAGGTTTCGCTGCAGGTTTGACAGCCTGCCACCCCTGAATATGTTCAGCAGAGTCATATTCTCGCCTCCGTCGCTTTGGCAGGGAACACCGCTCACTGGCGCGCGCGGGATTTTGACTAAAAGGCCAGTATCGGCCAGCATATACACACATATATCAGTCTAACCCTAATAGGAGCTGAAAGTACCGTCCCTGCTCTCGTATACACACACATAAAAAAAACAGGCGTCCCATTTGCAGCTTAAAAAAAAAATAAAAAAGGACCAAAACAATATTTGGTTCCCACACTTGGAAACGGCACCGTTCCTTCACCCTGTTATACATCAGGAACTGTCATCACTGTTTCCGAGATATAAATCAGTGCCAGGATCAGAGAGGAGAGGGTTAGAGGGAGAGAGCGCTCTTGCATCTCACACTTGAGTCTCTTTGGCGGCCCGGGGGCACGGCGACGGGCTCCAGGCGTCAAGGCGCCACCTCAAATTCTCTGCTGTGGTCGGGCACAATCTCTCCCCACATGGCACTCATTTCTGGCTGCAGACGTTCAGCGTGAGAGCCTCTGCCTTTTCCAGCGGTAAGGAGATTCCTCGAACAATTACACTGGCAATTAGGGGAGGGTGGATCTCTGCGTTTGGCGCGGCCAAAGCATATAAGGCCGGCACCAGTGATCAAATGACGAAGGTTTTTCAGAGTCGGGACGACGGGGCCCTGCGAGCCGGCGAAAATGAATAATTTACAGCTGGGGCAGCGTTTTTTGTTAAGTGCCGCGCGCAGTTTCTGTAGAAATGCAAAAAGAGAGAGAGAGGGGAGGAAAAAAGCAGCCCAAACAACATGAAAGGGAGAAGACGAAAAAGAATAGCGCGGCGCCAAAGATCATCAAAGGCTCAGATAGAAGTGACACGGCTCACACCCACTCTCATTGTGGGGTTCAAACAGATTTTTGTCTGCGCCGGGGTTTTTCTTTTCTTTATTTGGAGAGGCAAAATCTTGTCACTGAAGCAATTTCTTTCTTTTTCTTTTTCTTTTTTTTTTTTTTTGTTCTGCAGCTTTTGGCTGAAGCGCCGGAGTCAGGCTCACACACAAAGCCCTGGTGATAAGGTGGCCTAAATGATAGATGGTGTTTTTATTAGTTGACGTTTTCCTTCATCAAGAGACGGGACCGTAAAAGTGTAACCCGAGCCTGTGGGCCGTTTAGCGCTCAAACTCAGCTGACCCTCCTGTTGCCGTCTTTATTTTTGCCTTTTTATCGTCTTTATCTCCTTCCCTGCCAACCTCCGGTTAACTGCGGTGACTCGGGTTGGCGATGTCGCAGTTTGTCCCGGCGTTTCATGCACCGTGAGCCGATCCGGGCGCATCTGAGTGTCGGCTAAACGCCTGCAATGTAAAATGCAAAGTGAAACAATTTTACTTCCTTCCGCCCTTGTCTCTTTGATCCCTTTGCACCGACTTACAAGACGCGCAACTTTGATCTTGACCCATTTCCTCCTAACAGCTTCTTTGTGAGCGCTCAGCCCTTGTAGCTTGGCGGCGCGGCGGCGGCGGTGAAATGTGTCACCGTGCAGACATTTACAGCCATTTCACAAATCCGCTGGACAATGCGATGTGCGCCGCGTGACCGCAGAAGCCCCGGACTGCCCAATTATTTTGGCCTCGGTTGTGGTTTCACCTAGAGTAAACGAGACACTGACGCTCGGCCCGCATTAGAGCGCTGTTTTCCTAATGCCTCCTTTGTGAAACCTCAAATTTATCTGCTTTAGTTGTCAGAGTAAGAGGTGATTTCACCGCTGACATGACTCAGTTTGACCGGCTGTGGCACGAAAAGCCCCAACATCCAGCCCACACTTCACTGTGTTTGGCCATGAAATCTGGATTTTTTCCTTTTTCTCTCCGTGCGGGTGAGAGTGTTAGTTTGTTCAGTGTGTTTGCACTGGGAAAAATCTCCATGTTAACACGTCATTCAGCCTCATATTTAAGGTTAAAATCCACCACTGGGATGAGATAATCCCATTTGTTTCCAGTGCAGTTTCACTTGTTTTTTTTTTTTTTTTCCTGCGGGGGAACAAGTATAAATGTGTAGAAACAAGGCAGATCAGCCACTAGGAGCAAGGAAATGACACTTTTACACTGGAAACAAGTGGGATTATCTCATCCCACTGGCAGATTATTGATCTTGTTATAAGAAAAAAACAAGATTTGAACACTGAAGACTCACAAATCTCAACACCTGGCCAAGAAACCACTGGTATGAATCAAGAAAATACTCCTATCATCATAACATACTGACTGCCCCTTTAAAAAGATAGTTCATCCACTCTGGAAACAAGTGGGATTATGTCCTTGTGTGACGAAAAACAAGATTTGAACACAGAAATTAAGATTAATGACTTGTTATCGTGGAGAATTCTCGCTGTGAGCTCCAAATTTTTATTCTAACATCTAAAACAGGCGAGAAATTGAGTTTTGGCCAAGAAATCAATCATCCCATTATTACGTATCATAAAAATATCATACTAAGATACATTAAAAATTATACTGACTGCACCTTTAAAAAGTTAGTTCACCCATTTTGTAAACAAGTTGAATTATCTCTATTTTTTTTTACCTAGTTTGAATTAAAAAACATGATTTTAAGCTGCAGGATGACACTAAATGACTTGTTAACATGGAGGTTTTTGCAGCGTGCGTTCGTGATTTCACCCAAAATACCATCCATGCTAAAAATACACGCGCTAATGGCAGCCGGCGAAACGGCGCGCGTGAGCTGCAGTGGGTCGCCCTCTGCAAAATTCCTCCATTTTGCAGATTCCTCTTCTTCTTTGGGGAGATGGGAAGGGAATTGTGGCCTATTTCTTTGGAGAATAACCTCTTTATTTGCAATTAATCCACACTCCTCTGAGCTCTGTGTTCAATTTAGCGGAAGAAGACATACAAGGCTAGATTTACTTAACCTCTGGGCCTGTGAAGAAGACGAAAAAAAAAAGCCACCCACAGATAAATGAACTCACTATCAACCTAGATTTGACTAACATGACATCATGTGCAGCGCGACTCCATGACAAATATATCCTCGGTGGTTTGCGTTCGGGCGTCACAACCAAATTAGATGTTTTCGATGCCGCTTGGAGCCGAACGGGAGTGAATTAGCCTGATTTATTACTTAAAAAAAAGTTCACTTTGCATTCCAAGACAGTGAAAATTTACAAATGCTGACCATAAATTTGAAATAAACATAAAAAAACCCTCCCTGTGCATGTTACCTGTGTGCAGGTGTATTGGAAAAAAACATAAATAAAGTAATAAAAGGTGTTAGGTACATAGGATCAGCCATACATAGACATACACAAGCCAGTACACACATTAAAACACACATTAAGACTCACATCCTTAAACATATTTAGAGTGAGAGACAAACTGCCACGAAGAAGCAAAAGTAAAGTTTAGTCCTCCAGGAAGGATAGGAACTAATAATAATATTAATCTTTATTTATTTGGCACTTTAGTGCTTTGACGGACACGACGAACACAGAAAACTCAAATACAAAATGAAGATAAAGTCAAGATAATACAGGAAAACAGAAGATGCAAAAAAACAAAAACATAGTAGAGCGAAAACAGAAGGATGTTGAAAGATAAAAAATGTAAATGTAGATTAAGACGTACAACTACAAGAATAAAAGCAAGATTTAATGAATGAGTAGAATAAAAAGACGACGTCACATCAAAGCAAGTCTACAAGAAAAAAAGGGTTTTAAGAAGCGATTTAAAAGAAGTCGCTTGATTGTGTGAGTTTTGTCTCCTCAGGCGGGACGTCCCAAAGCCGACGGGTCCTTTTAGATTATTTAAACCTCGACTTTGACTTCAGTGGCGTCAGCGTTTCTATCAGGACGGATTCCAAACCCAGACGTGCTTTAAAAGCGGTGAATAAAATGTTAAAATCGATTGTAAATCAAACAGGGAGCCGATGGAGAGACTTCCCCTTTACTGACAGAAAAAACTCATTTTTAAACACTTTGCTCTTCAAAAGTGTTTGCAGGGGATCCCAGATCTCCAGAAAAGCGTCTTAATTCCACCTCGTTTGTCTTTCTAAAGGTAAGATCGCACAGATTGGCTGCTCCATAAGGTGAAAGTGTTGTTTTTAAATCTCAAAAAAAAAAAAAAAAAGTTCAGATTGACTCGAGGGGACATCAACACTGAAGACGTGTCAAAACCGCCACATTTGACATGAAAGGCCACGCAAAACCAACAAGCAAGGAGTTTTCCTGGAAAAATGGGAAACGCAGACAAACAAAACGTCACACACACGCACACACACACACACACACTAGGATTATTCTATTAATAAAATAAGAGCAAATAAGCGTTTCTGATCACATGACAGACTGAGGAATAATGGATTTGTGTAGGGAGACTATTTTGAGCGCTGTGCATAACTTTCAGCGCCGTGCAATGTGATCATCCCAGGAGAATGCTGTGGTCTGCGTGTGTGTGTGTGTGTGTGTGTGTGTGTGTGTGTGTGTCCACTGGAAGAATGCCTCTCCCTGCATATTCAAATTCCTGTGACAGTGCAGCGGACTGATGGCTGGCGATGACAGCTTAAACAATCCAGGCACTTCTCGAAATTGATTAACATCAGTTTGAAGTGTGTGTGTGTGTGTGTGTGTTTCTGTATGTATAAGAGAGCGAGAGGCAGGGGTAAAATAAACAGCTACTGAAGTAATAAACCACAAATTGTACTCCACTGCAAGGATAATTACAATAACCTATAAATTCAGTTTAATTTGCTAATTTGGTTCCACGAGTGTGTCCAATCGTGGAGGCGCTGCAGGAACACACACACACACACACACACACACACACTCTGCGGCCGCTCCAGAACTTTCCGGACGGCGAGCCGGCGCTCTGAACTCCACAAAGCAGCGTCTTCACAATCACCTCCAGGCGACGAAACGGAAACAAACACCTTGTTTGTTGTTGTTGTTGTTGTTGTTGTTGTTGTTGTTGTTTTTTTTTTTCCCCCATATAATCTGTGAGGAGCCAGCGCGCCGCTCCTGGCATCTAATCACAAAAACGCCGTCACGTGCCCGCTCCACGCCTCGCAAGATAAACGAGGCGGCGCTCCTCCCGGATTCTTCTTGAGCAAACCTCGCACATGCATCTCACTTTGCCACGTCCCTACTTTTTTATTTTTTATTTTTTATTATTTTTTTTTTTTTCTCCTCCGAGCGCCTCGGATCTTCCACTGAAATATTCAGGAGCATCCTCCAGCCGCCATATTTTCAGTTTTATTGTGCACGATATAAAGAGGAGCAATTATTTGATTTCAGAGTTATGAAAACATGTATGTTATGAGAAAACAAGCAATTTAAGCTTTAATTGGTGTCATTTTTCATGGTGCTGGCAAGGTACTTACCTCTTTGGCACCTTTTTTTCCCCCCATAAAATTGCACATTCATATTCCTGAATGGAGATGAAGATTTCATTTTGCTTTATTCTGCCATAATTGGGATGCATGGTGTGTACCTGCAAACTCAAACACGTTCCATAAACCTCCCAGACTCATTTGTTCACTTCTAATGCAAGTATATTGCTCGCAGTAATAGCTCGCAGTAATGTGGAAAAATCCTTTCAATTAATACAGTAAATTCTGAAGTTAACGCTCTTTATTCTTTCTCTGGTTTTTTTCTGTGCTTTTGGAAAAAAAAAACATTCATAAAGCCTGCAAATGTGCGCGATGTGGTTCATCTGCTGCCAATAAGAGCGCGCACGTGCGAATATGCTCAGATAATTGTTTTGTATTGCGGCGGGAAGGCGGAGCTGCCACTTCTTCTTCTTATTTGTTGCTGCGGTGGGAAGCCAGACGCTCGTTTTCCCTCCGTGAGAGACCTGCGAGACCTGCTTCACTGCAGTCACCAAAGAGTTTCTATGAAAAAGGAAATGCAAAAATATTATATCAGCTGTCTTTTCTCACCTTTTTTCCTCTTACAGTCATTCCTTTAACAATAAAATGCCAATAAAATGCTTAATAACAGATTGAAGATTGTTCAGGTGGACAGATCCAGCCACTGGTCATCGTAGTTTAATGTGTCAGCACGACAGAGAACTTCCTGTTACACCACAAAACAAATAAATAAATAAATAAAATAATTAATAAAAAAAATAATAGTCATAGTAATAGTATAATAATAGTAATAGCAATAGTAATAATAATAAAAATAAATATCAAACAAATACATAAGTAAATACAATCAGTAAGAATGCATGAAATAAGAATATGTAAAATATATTTTAAAATATTTTTTAAAAATCGTATTATTCTGCACATATAAAAATAGACATATTAAGATAAAAAAATATAAAATATAGCTTATGAATACATACAGTATGTAGGGACAAGGTATATTTGTCACAATAAATACATAAAATTATTTATTTATTAATTAAAAAATAATAATAATACAAATAAAATAAAATAAACAAAAAATTACGTAAATAAATACAATCAATTAAAATATTTGAAATAAAAATATGTGAAATTTATTTTAAAAATACCGAAAAAAATCATAATATTCAACATTATGAAAATATAAATATTATGATGGGGAAAAAAAATAAATATGACTTATGGGTACATATAGTGTGTACCCATAAGGAAACCCGAGCAGCAGCAGCAGCAGCCAGAGCTTCAGTAAACCCAGCGTTCATGTCAGATTATCAGCTGGAGTCTGTGCAGCACCTGGTGCCTCCAGATTAGCTCTCCAAGTGAGTCGCAGATTTCTCTAATTTTTCTTTTTTCTTTTCTCTTTCCAGTTACTTTTATTTCCAGGACATGAACAGTGTTTATGCAGGTTGACAGAAAAAAAACGGGACCCTCTCCTGACATTAACCAAGTAGCTTCAGTGGCTAACGAAGCTAACGAAGCCAAATACCCTAATGCACTAACATTAGCTTGTATTTGTGCCTGCTAACGCTTTAGCTAACAGTCACATGATGCTGACAGACTCCACCTTATTGGCTGTAACTCTAAATATTGATATACACCATATTTTTGCTTCATAAACGTTAACGTTTCATCGTATCTGTGGCTTTGCAGAGACGTAATAAGACAACATTTTACTCTGAGCATAAATGAGTAAAAATGAGCATAAGCAGTCAAATCCATCCAAAAACTCAATCCAAATGCCTCTCTAACAGATTATTTTATTATTTTATTATTGTTCTTTGTTTTATGGTGCTTGTTGTGCTTGGATGTTTTTCAAACTCTAGTTTTTATTGATGATTTTATGTTAAATAAACACAAAACCAACAAAAAAAACATGATTATTAACATTTCAGCACAAAAACTAACATGCAGGGAGTCACGTTCATAGCGGTCCATTCATTTTTTTAGTTCATTTTTCTGAATTTTTTCCTCCGGCTGAGCTTCTTGTCTCAAACGATGTTTCAGTCTTTCCATTAAATACGTTTCCTCTAATATCAGTGTCCATTGATCCTCAGTAGGGAGGTCAACTTTTCCCCATTTACTTGTAATAGTATTTTTACTGGCAAATAGTAGTATTTTAACCAAATATCTGTTGCTTGATTGTACATTTTCTTCATTAAAGTTACACAGTTAAAGTACCATGTAGGTCACAGGGATCTCATAACCAAGTATTGTCAGTGGAAAAATTGTGTACCTTGTTATTTTGTCATATTTCCAAAATATAAGTGTGTGTGATCAGCATCTTACACTCCACATTCTCTCCAATACGTTTTGTTTGGCTGTTTACTCTTGACTTTGGCTGTGATATCTGTGAACTGGTGGATGTTTGATGTATTTTCCATGTTTTTCCGATCTTCTTCTGGAATTTTTATGTTAAATTCTGATTCACATTTTTCTGTTTTAGCGTTTGTTTGTTTGTTTTATACCATTTTAAGAAAAGTGCTGCTTAAATAAAGCTGTCATTGTAATTGACAGAGTTTGAGCTCCACCTCCTCGACGCTCCTCCATCAATGTCCTCAGTGTCCGGCCGGCAGACGTCTAATTCCATCAGCGTGAATTCAATATAGGCTGCCATAAACACTCATAACAGCCCCAAATATTTACCCAGAGTGAGAGTCAGAGTCAATTAAGATAAATTTAATATATATTTTCACTGGAGTTTGCACAAATTATATTATCCATAGTTGTAAACACATTAACCCCCTTTTTTTTTTTTTAATTTATATATATATAAATCCTTTTTTTTAACCAATATTTTTCATGGTATTCATGGATCCATAAACCAAAATAAATTAATTAATTAATTGTAAAAAATGTAAAAAATTAAAATAATAATAAATATAAAATAATAATATAAAATAAATACACAAATAATTAAAAAAATAAAAAAATAAATAAGTGAATAAATAAATAAATAAATAAAGTAATAATACATAATAAAATAAAATAAAAAAATAATAATTTAAAGTAAAATAAAATAATTAAAACAAAATTTCAGTGGGCAAGAATCATTAAAAAAAAAAATCTTATATCCATTTCCTAAAAGTCCTACATTTTCACCACACAGTGACAGATTTCAGCTGCAATGCACTCTGCGATCTTTTCTCCTTGACTAAACACAGTTGGGTTTTCTGTCTTTGTCTAATTTCTTGTTTGTTTGTTTTCTTCTCAGCCTTGATTAACTTAATTCAGTCAGAAGAAAGCCACTCTGACGTCTTTTTTCCTTCATGATGAGTTTAAAATGGTGTTAAATTTAATTGCAGGTTGCATTAGCAGCGGCCTGTTGCATGCTCTGTTTTAC